>NW_012111808.1:3101676-3189482 GCF_000951035.1 Colobus angolensis palliatus | reverse complement strand
AAAAAAAACTGACTTTGCAGAACTGACACGGTATTACCACTCATCCAATGTGAAGGGAGATTCCCAGAGATCTCCTTTCATCGAGGACATGCTGAAGTGCCACGAAGGGAACAGTGTGTTTTATTTTAAGGAATTTGCAAAGTATCCAGAGAGAAATCAGTGCAGCTGCCCTGCCTATTTTCTCGTTTAAAGCACACGTTGCGTTTGCTTTCAGCTTTTCAGTGTAACGTTTCAGCTGATTTCTAGTCTTCAAGGACTTGGGCTATTTCCATGAGCCCTGTAAAATAGTTCAGCATTGCAGACCATTTCCCTATCATAAATAACCTGTGTCTCGGACTTCACATTTATGGGTTGGTAAACTCATTCTTTCCTAACAGCTCTTTCTCCTTGGTGGTAGGGCAGATGGCACACTGACTAACTCTGGCTACTGCAGGTAGTGGGGATGGGCTCACCGGGCAGAGAGCACCCGGCCAATCCAGGACCGGCCAATCCAGGACCAGAACCTGTCCTTTCCAGAAAGTCATCCCATAATTCAATGCTTCCACTTTTCTTAAGAAGATCTAGTATTGTGAACATTCTGCATTTTCATCATTATTTGAATTCAACCTACAGAAAAAGGCAGCTTTTAATTAATCCATTTATCTAACAAACATGTATTAGTTGCCGACAGAATAGTGGTTAAGAGCCAAGCTAGCTAGTGGTTTGTTATTTAAGCATCAACTTCTTCATCTGCTAAGCCAGTGATAATAACAGCAACTACCTCTAGATTATTACGAGGGTTACATGAGTGGGTTCACTGAGAGATACTAACAATATGATTGACACATAGTAGGCAGCATGAATCTTTGCTATACATATTTTTAAATTTTTAGGGGCCAGGCATTATGTAGCTCTGGGGATAAAAATATACCAAAAAATAAGAAAACACTGAGAAACTGTCACAGACCAGAGGAAACTAAGGAGACATGAGGATAAAATGTAATGTGATATCTTGCATTAGATCCTGGAACAAGAAGAGAACATGGGTGGAAAGATAAATTAATTCAAATCAAATCTGGTGTCAAGTTAATAGCAATGTACTAGTGTTGGCTACTTAGTCTGTGCAAAGTAATGTAAAATATCATCCTAATAAGGGTAACTAGGTAAAGGGTACAATGGAAACTCTGTACTATGTTTGTAAGTTTTCTACAATTCTAAAATTATTCCAAAAGCAAAAGTCTTATTTAAAAATATATTACGGCACATTTTGGGAGGCTGAAGCGAGCAGATTAATTGAGGTCAGGAGTTCGAGACCAGCTTGGCCAAGATGAAGAAAACCCATCTCCACTGAAAATACAAAAATTAGCCACATGTGGTGGCTGGTGCCTGTAATCTCAGTGACTTGGGAGGCTGAGGCATGAGAATCACTTGAACTTTGGAGATGGAAGGTGCAGTAAGCCAAGATGGCACCACTACACTCCAGCCCAGGCGACAGAGTGAGACACTGTCTCAAAAAAAAAAAAAAAAAAAAGACTCTTCAGGCCAAAGTAAGAAATTTAGAAATTTAAAACGTTTTCAGTGAAGGACTCAGACCCCTGGCTCAAGTTCAACTCCCTGCCTCCAAGAGAGGCTATATGTTTGGATAGATGTTGCCTATCCCATTCCTAAAGTTCTCCAGAGGAAAGAGTCCTCAATCAACTCAGCCACCTGTTTCTGTTTAACAGCCTTAACTATTGGGAAGTTCTTCCTGGTACCTGACTTAAACCCTTCCCTGGAAATGTACCAGGTTTTCTCTCACTCATCTTTAGTGAACCCAGAGCTCAGCCAGCCAGTGGTTTGTTGTCGTTGTTGTAATTCATGTGTAGCCTTCCTGTTACAATCCTTGATGTTTCCTAATAATTCTGTCACCCTTTGCAACTCTGGGAATAAGTAATTCTGCTCATAGAATCATTTCCTCCAAGTGTCATTCTCCACCTATATTATTGCAAACCTGCCAATCTAGTGGAATAAAAGCTCTATGAAAGCAGAAGTTTGTGGGGTTTTTTGAAATGGAGTCTTGCTGTTTCGCCCAGGCTGGAGTGCATTGGCACAATCTCAGCTCACGCAACCTCTGCCTCCTGGGTTCAAGCAATTCTCCTGCCTCAGCCTCCAGGGTAGCTGGGACTACAGGCATGTACCCGCATGCCTGGCTAATTTTTTTGTATTTTTGGTAGAGATGGGGTTTCACCACATTGACCAGGCTGGTCTGGAACTCCTGACCTCAAGTGATCCAGCCGCCTCGACCTCCCAAAGTGCTGGGATTACAGATGTGAGCCACTGCACCCAGCTGAAAGCAGAGGTTTTTGTTCTGCCTCCTTTACTGCTAGATGCCCTGTTTGTAGAACAGTGCGTGGAACAGAGGACACACTCTTTTGGTGTATATCAAGTAAATGAATAGAGTTGTCATGATTAACTAAAATATGAGAGGGCTTAGAGCTTCAGCATGGGACATGAGCTGCACATCCTAGAATGATATCATTTCCTCCTTTACATCTGGACACTAGGAGTAGTGGCCAGAGGACACACAACAGTGCCTCTTGATCCAGCCCTCATACTTGGATTGTTTTTTAGCTCCCACAATTTTTTTTTAATCTTAAATAGTTTTCCAAAGTTTTAAACTTTTTTAAAATTGGAAATTTTTACTTAACACATGGCTTTCTACCTTCTGAAAAATTGGAAGACCTGGAAACAAAGAGACTCCATTCCCACATGACTACAGTGGCCTGGAGCTGAACAACAGTTTGCTTCTTAAATGGAACTTTTGCTCTCCCATTAGCTCCCATCTCCATCTGATCTGCGGCACTCACGTGCTTAGTCCACCGGCTACAGATAGATGGGTGGGGTGAGAGCCCTGCTGGGGATGAAACATTCAAATGGTCAACTGTGGGATCCACTTCTCAGCCTAATACAGTGCCACCTAGAGGCACTCATAGTCGTTTAGTCCTTATAACAACCCTGGAGGCTAGACATCAGCATCATTATCAGCATCATCATCAACCCTGGAGGCTAGACATCAGCATCATTATCATCATCATCATCAACCCTGGAGGCTAGACATCAGCATCATTATCAGCATCATCATCAACCCTGGAGGCTAGACATCAGCATCATTATCAGCATCATCTCATGTTTCGTGGTATGTAGAGATAATAAACTAAAGTTCACACAAATTCCTCGTAGGGAAGCACCCTAGTCTTTTAGTTCCCTCTGCAGTGAAAAGTTTCCTCTGTCCAAGGTCAGCAGGCTAGGCTAATGGGTGGAATGAGTTCTCCGTGCCATCCTTTTGAAAATAGCCATCCCCGTTCACTTACATATTGTCTACTACTGAGCCATAACCGCTTTTTGAGCTACAATTATAGAGTTGAGTAGCTGTGCTACATAGATTATATGAGCTGCAAGCAAAGCCTATAATGTATACTATCTCACTCTTTACAGAAACAGTGTGTTGACCTCTGGCCTATTTCTTTGTACCTTACATTCTTGAAAGAGGCCTTAAGATGCTGAGTAGCATCTCCTCCCTCCCAGGCATGAGCAAATATAAACTATACCACACTGATCATTATCCAGCTAATTGTAAGCATACTTTCATCCAAAACTTTACCTTGGCACACAGTGTGATCATGTGGTAATTCTGTCAATTCAGTAAAGAACTCGCTGTTTTTAAGAATTAGAAAACTTATAATTAAATTTAAACACTTAAAATAGATGCAGGATTTACCCTAGGTAAGCTTATCTAAATTGGGGTACAGAAAAATAAAAGGTAACATAAAGATATATATATACACACACATATACACACAGTTTATGTGTGTGTGTATACATTATGTGAATACGTAAATTCAACTGAATGCATCTAAATGAGCAGAAAAAGACTGGCAGAAAAAGACTGGGATCAAGCAAGTCCTACTAGAGAATGGGATGCCTTTTAGCTTTAAGCAATGTGTGTGTGTGCATGTGTGTAAGTAAATTCATCTTGGTATAGATATAGAACTGTAAATACAAGGTATTTGGGTTGCCACAGACAACTCTCTGTTCACTACTCATACTGCAACAGGCATTGCTAAAATGATTACTGACCTTTTGCCTGTGGAGCCTGAACACAGCTTCAGAATCCTACTTAACACAGTGCTCCAGAGAGCCATAGAAACTGAGCAGAGTTGGCTCACTTTGACATCTTTTAAGAAAAGAGACTAGTTAGCAATGAAAGGCAAGAGATTTTGGTTCTCATCTCAACTGTATTTTTAGAAACTAAGTCACTTACACTATCTGTGTCTCAGGTTTTTTTATACAAAGTAGGGCTAATTATAATTTTTTTTATCACTTGCCAGAGTGTGGGTAAAATGAGAACAAAAGAGTTAATGAGCTTCTGATAAGCTAAACATGCTGAACAATTGTAATGTATTATTTTTGTGGTATAGGCACATGAACATAAAAATATGAGAAATAAAACAGCAGAAGCTACAAAATGAAGACTATCCTAAAATAAAGAGCCAAGCTGAATGTTTCCCAGAATGAATTCCTTTGTAGATTTGAACCATAAAAATTTTCTACTTGTAAAAAAGTAAAAGTGACTATTTGAGTTCAAGGAAAAATATAGGTAAGACAGTGGAGGAAGATGATCTTATTGATGGGGTTGAATTTAATCTTCTTAGAGCTCATTCAACAAACATTTATAGAATGCCTACCACCAGGAAAACACACCATGTTAGTTGCTTTTAAAAACACAATGATGCATGAATAGGAGTTGGCTGTTTCCGCAAATCCTTTTTGAAATCAAGTGGTACGATGGTGTGAGTTCAGAATTGCATTTGGGTGCTGGCTACAGACTGCAAAATGTAGATTAAAGAGACAAGGGCTTATTTTTCTCATATAACCAAAAGTCTGAGTCAACAATTGGTGATGTTAGTTCAGCAACCGGTTCAGGGTGTCAGGGACAAAGACCTTTCAATTCTCTCAGCTTTTCTCTCATGGCTCCAAAGTAGCTGCTGGAGCTCCAGCTAATACATTCAAATCTCAGGCCGGAAGAGAAAAGAAAGAGAGAGTAAAAATAAAGAAACTCTACCCAACGACTTCTACTTATTTTTTAATGGATTTCTACATGCAGGGAAAGCTGGAAACGGTGGCTCCTTATTTTTGTTTTTAACTGGACTCATTGTTGTGCAACAGTATTCTTTGTTGAGGAGAAAGGAAAAAATGAATATTCGGTAGTAATTGGCAATCTCCACCACTTGTATAAATTCAATAAAATGTAATAGTTGTTATAGGAAACGAATCTTTCTTTCAAAGAGCTTCATTGTAATAAGGGAAATAAGATATATATACAACTTAAATCAAAATAGAAAGCAGTTTATCATCTAGATAAGCTATCCACTGTTCAAAGAACACGATACTATATTATATGTACATTAAAATATCTCTGTGCTTTTTCTTAGGCAGAGGACAATGGTTAACTTTTATTTCCTTCTTTTCGATGTTTTTAATTTCCAGATGTCCTACAACAAATATGTGCTGAGGTAGAAAGAGAAGGAATCACAAGAGAGAGGTGGCATGAGTGGGTTTCCACATCTATTATTTCATTTTATCATTGTAACCACGACTTTCAGAAGAATGTGAGGGCATAATTAAACATTTAATCACGAAACTGTATGAACCCAATTTTGGGGGGAAAAAAAAAGGTGAAAGAACTGACTGCCTAAACTGGGCACTGAGCTCAACCATGATGATAATTCTCTGCACCCGAAATATATAGAATCATAGAATGTTATGTGGGCTGTGAAAAGCAATGACAATCTGGGCTGTCATTTATGCTTCTGAGTCCAACTCATTTCCCATTTTCTAAAGAAAGCCATTAGTGGAAGAACGCCAGAAAATGATTAACAGCACAATAAGGTGGGGATCTGGCACAGGGTGCCACCTGAGCTCTGCAAATCCAAGGATCTGGCCATCAGCACCTTCCCCAGCATCCCCCGACATCTGCACTAAATGGTCCCCTTTATGTAACAACTTTTAATGCCATGGTCTCACCTGTCAAAATTACTAATATCCATTAATTTACACAATAATAAATTAAGATTGTCCTGGGCCTGTTGATACTTTAAAAATACATGAGGAACAGTAAGAACAGGGTAGGGGGCAGAGGCTGGCTGAGAGTCCTCTTCTAAAATGTCTTAGCTTCCCCGCATTACATGGGTCATTGCACAGGTGGCCAAGGAGAAGTCCCATTGTGTGGAGATGTAACTCAGACAGGCATCTTCCTAGGAAATGCTCAGACAACTGAGTTATTTCTGTTTCTTTTCATGGTGAGGTTATCTTCATCCTCTGACTTTTTTACTCTCTTTTGCCATGACAGTGTCCTTGGCCTATCCAGCTGCAAAACATTGTCCTCCTAATTATGATATAAACAGAGGATAAGACTGTTTCCTTACCATAAATATCTGTGTCTTGGACTTCACCTTTATGCCAAAAAAAAAAAAAAAAAAAAAAACTGACTTTGCAGAACTGACACGGTATTACCACTCACCCAATGTGAAGGGAGATTCCCAGAGATCTCCTTTCATCGAGGACATGCTGAAGTGCCACGAAGGGAACAGTGTGTTTTATTTTAAGGAATTTGCAAAGTATCCAGAGAGAAATCAGTGCAGCTGCCCTGCCTATTTTCTCGTTTAAAGCACACGTTGCGTTTGCTTTCAGCTTTTCAGTGTAACGTTTCAGCTGATTTCTAGTCTTCAAGGACTTGGGCTATTTCCATGAGCCCTGTAAAATAGTTCAGCATTGCAGACCATTTCCCTATCATAAATAACCTGTGTCTCGGACTTCACATTTATGGGTTGGTAAACTCATTCTTTCCTAACAGCTCTTTCTCCTTGGTGGTAGGGCAGATGGCACACTGACTAACTCTGGCTACTGCAGGTAGTGGGGATGGGCTCACCGGGCAGAGAGCACCCGGCCAATCCAGGACCGGCCAATCCAGGACCAGAACCTGTCCTTTCCAGAAAGTCATCCCATAATTCAATGCTTCCACTTTTCTTAAGAAGATCTAGTATTGTGAACATTCTGCATTTTCATCATTATTTGAATTCAACCTACAGAAAAAGGCAGCTTTTAATTAATCCATTTATCTAACAAACATGTATTAGTTGCCGACAGAATAGTGGTTAAGAGCCAAGCTAGCTAGTGGTTTGTTATTTAAGCATCAACTTCTTCATCTGCTAAGCCAGTGATAATAACAGCAACTACCTCTAGATTATTACGAGGGTTACATGAGTGGGTTCACTGAGAGATACTAACAATATGATTGACACATAGTAGGCAGCATGAATCTTTGCTATACATATTTTTAAATTTTTAGGGGCCAGGCATTATGTAGCTCTGGGGATAAAAATATACCAAAAAATAAGAAAACACTGAGAAACTGTCACAGACCAGAGGAAACTAAGGAGACATGAGGATAAAATGTAATGTGATATCTTGCATTAGATCCTGGAACAAGAAGAGAACATGGGTGGAAAGATAAATTAATTCAAATCAAATCTGGTGTCAAGTTAATAGCAATGTACTAGTGTTGGCTACTTAGTCTTTGCAAAGTAATGTAAAATATCATCCTAATAAGGGTAACTAGGTAAAGGGTACAATGGAAACTCTGTACTATGTTTGTAAGTTTTCTACAATTCTAAAATTATTCCAAAAGCAAAAGTCTTATTTAAAAATATATTACGGCACATTTTGGGAGGCTGAAGCGAGCAGATTAATTGAGGTCAGGAGTTCGAGACCAGCTTGGCCAAGATGAAGAAAACCCATCTCCACTGAAAATACAAAAATTAGCCACATGTGGTGGCTGGTGCCTGTAATCTCAGTGACTTGGGAGGCTGAGGCATGAGAATCACTTGAACTTTGGAGATGGAAGGTGCAGTAAGCCAAGATGGCACCACTACACTCCAGCCCAGGCGACAGAGTGAGACACTGTCTCAAAAAAAAAAAAAAAAAAAATTGTATATATACATAAAATGACAAAAGTGCCTAATCTCAAAATTTTTTTTAACCTAATGGGATACAAACAAGAAAATAAACAGCCAAAAGACATTTTTCTGGGTGGGGGGGTGGACAGAGTCTTCACTCTGTCACCTAGGCTAGAGTGCAGTGGTGTGATCTAAGCTCACTGCAGCCTCTGTCTGCCAGATTCAAGCGATTCTCCTGCTTGAGCCTCCTGAGTAACTGGGACTACAGGTGCGCACCACCACATGCAGCTAATATTTTGTATTTTTAGTAGAGACGGAGTTTCTCCATGTTGGCCAGGATGGTCTTGATCTGACCTCATGATCCACACACCTTGGCCTCCCAAAGCGCTGGGATTGCAGGCATGAGTCACCATGCCTGGCCCCAAAAGACATATTCTATCTGCTGTAACAAAGCAATCTAAGCAGGAAGAATGGACAGTTAGCTCAGCCTGGAGATGGGTACTATCTGCAAACTGATGTTCAGGTTGTATTCACTAAGCAGAGAAGGAAGAAGGACATTTCCAGATAGAAGAAATATTTGCAGAGTCTTACTGGCCAATATGAGAAAATTTGCAATTTTCAAATAACTGTAAAAACTTAGTATAGTGAAGGCACATGATGCCTAAAACTGAGTAGTTGCATCTAGAACTAGAGAGGAAATGTGAAGTTAAGTTCGTAATAAGCGTTGTTGTCAAAAGACATATTTGATTGACATATAATCAACTTACAATAGACTATGCATATTAAAATTTAAAGTGTACAATGCAATAACTTTTGATACATGCATAATCCCAAGAAACCATCACCACAAACATGGCAGCAAACATACCCATCACTCCCAAAACTTTTCCCAGACCTCTGTCTCTTTCTAACTCCTCTTGTCATCCTTGGTAACCACTGATCTGCTTTCTGTCACTATAAATTGGGTTGAAGTTTCTAAATTGTTATTTAAATGTCATCACACCATATATAGAATGAACTGTGTTCCTTCAAAATTCATATGTTGACATCCTAACCCCTGGTACCTCAGACCAGTACCTCAGAATATGACTGTATTCGAGACAGGATCTTTAAAGGGATATTTAAGTTAAATGGGGTCTTTAGGGTGGGTCCTAGTCCTGGAATCCTTAAGAGAAGAGAAAATATGGACACAGAGGGAAGACCATATGAAGACGCAGCAGGAAGACAGCTTCTACAAGCCAAGGAGAGAAGCTTCAGAAGAAACCAACGCTGCCAAGGCCTTCATCTCAGATTTCTAGCCTCCAGAATTCCGAGAAAGTAAAGTTCTGTTGTTTAAGCTATTTGGTCTATGGTACTTTGTTATGACAGTCTTAGTAAACTAATACACACAGTATGCATCCTTTTCTGTCTGATTTCTTTCACTCAGTAACTATAGAGTTGCAGGTATCCACAGTTTATCCCTTTTAATTGCTCCACTCCATCATATGAATATATCACAAGGTGTTTATACATTCACTATTAATGAATGTGACATTAATGAATATTTAGATTGATTTCAGCTTCCAATTTTTTTTTTTTTTTTTTTTTTTTTTTTTTTTTTTTTTGAGACGGAGTCTCGCTCTGTCGCCCAGGCTGGAGTGCAGTGGCCGGATCTCAGCTCACTGCAAGCTCCGCCTCCCGGGTTCATGCCATTCTCCTGCCTCAGCCTCCGGAGTAGCTGGGACTACAGGCGCCCGCCACCTCACCCGGCTAGATTTTTGTATTTTTTAGTAGAGACGGGGTTTCACCGTGTTAGCCAGGATGGTCTCGATCTCCTGACCTCGTGATCCGCCCGTCTCGGCCTCCCAAAGTGCTGGGATTACAGGCTTGAGCCACCGCGCCCGGCCAAGCTTCCAATTATTATAAATAAATTTTCTATGAACTTTTGTGTGCAACTCTTTTTCTGGACAAAAGCTTTCATTCACTTCTTTTATTTCTAGGAGTTGTATGGCTGGGCCCATGGCAAATATATCTTTAACTTTATAAGAAATTACCAAACTATTTTCCAAAGTGATCATACTGTTTTACATTCCTACTTGCAGTGTATCAGTGTTCCATTTTCCCCACATCCTCACCAACACTTGATACAATGAATCTTTTTAATTGGAGCCATTCTAATAGTTGTGTAGTGCTATTTCACTGTGGTTTTAATTTGCATTTCAGAATGACGAATAATGTTGAGTGTCTTTTCATAAGCTTATTGGTCATGCATATATCTTCTTTGGTGGTATCTGTTTAAATATGTTATAAAGAACTTTTTAGATCATACTAAAAAGTTAGGATTTTATTCTGTTTACAGTAGGAAACCATGGATAGATTCGATTTTGAGTAGTGGAGAAATGTGATATGATCTCCAATATAGAAAGATTACCCTATGGCAGTGAAGTAGGAGGGGGAGGAATGGGAGTTAGGAGGCTGGTGCAGCATGTAGATCAAGAATGATGAGCCGTAGGATGTAGCAGAGGTAATGGGCATACTGGGCAATGACAGAGACTGTGTGGAGTGAAGATCCCTTCCAAAGATGTTTGCAAGTAGAATCAAGACTTGGTGATTAGCTGACTCACCAGTTGGTGGGGAGTGAAGGAGGAGAGGTCAGAATGTCTTTGTGGTTTCTGGCTTGGGTGGTAGTAAGTAGTCAGATGGGAGCAGTTCATCTGCAGTGAATTTAGGACAGAGGTTAATCACATTGTCAGTGCTGACCCCGGGATTATGACTGAATCAAAATGGGAACATGCATTATCCTAAGTGAAACAACTCAGAAACAGAAAGTCAAAAGCACGTGTTCTCACTTATAAGTGGGAGTGAAACAATGGGTACACATGGGCATACAGAGTAGAACAACAGACATTGGAGATTCCAAAAGGTGGTAGAAGGGTGAGAAACAAAATAGTACCTACTGTGTACAATGTACACTATTTGGGTGATAGGTGCACTAAAAGCCCAGGCTTGACCACTATACAATATACTCATGCAATACAACTGCCCTTGTACCCTTAAATCCAAAAAAAAAAAAAAAAAGTTAAAAAAGTTTAAACAAAGGCCGCAAAAGAGGATAAAACAGATTAATTTCTTGGCATTGATAAAAAGTTCAGTAACCTTTTTTAGCAGCCACTGGATCTACTGCCCTCTTCTCACCACTTGCTAATTTCATGAGTCACTGCCTCCCTACTGTCCTAGCTGATCTAATGGCCCTTCCTCTGAGTGCAGAGATCCTCAGACAGTCCTCTATCCCTCTAGTTAATACTTTATATTGCAACCATTGGTTCCCCACACTAGGCAGTGAGCGTCTCAACATCAAGGACCAGGTGTTATCCATCTACTATCAATGTCTGCCAAAGTACCCAGCAATGGAAAGGTATTCACTATGGTGTGTTGCCGTAAATTGATAGAAGGAATGCGTAGTGAGGGAGCCATGAGATTGACAGTGACAACCTCCTGTTATAATGCATACTGTGTGATCACTGGAGGTCAGGTCATCTTTCCAGTTGCCCATTGCTTGGAGGCAGTTTTGAGGAAATGGTATAAAGTTGAAGGGATCATGAACTGCCTTAGCTTTCCCCCAAGTGAGCCCTCTGGCTTTGCTCTACCCCTAGGAGAAAACCAAAGGCCCACTTTTCACCTGCAGATCTGAGTCACAACCTGCCTCTGTCCTGTCCTGCACCAAGGCCTGGGGAATGTTTCTATTGCCTGTGGCCAGCCCCAGGTATCAGGAGAAGGTCTGGGCCTTCCAACACCACCTGCAGCACACCCTCCCCTCTTCTTATCTCTCAGCAGAGTTCTTGGTCTTTCAGCAGTTCATTCAGAGGCAGAGGAGACACTGCAGGCTCTGGCGTGCTTCTGTAGTATTTCTGTTTCCTCGTACTGGCATTCAGTCTTTGACACCATCCTGTTCTTTGGGAGGTGATCTTTTGTTGGAGAGCTCCCCGGTGTCTGTTGTTATGTTTGAGACTGACTTGTTCCAGACTAGTGGGCTGGGGAGACAAGACTGCACTAAATGATACAACATGAACAGAATGCTTGCAACATTTTCCCATCCTATTTCTCCCTCTTTTCCACAGAGATTTCAGAAAACTCCTTCCTCTTGTTTCTTCCCCCTATATTCTCATCCATCTATGAAAAGCTCTGGAGTCCCGAACCTGGAATTGTAGTCACAGGGATGGAAGTGTCAACCAAGTCTCAATAACTGTCTAAGTTCTCGCTCTTCTTCATCCACCTTTCCACTGCATTTCCTCCTAACCTTTCCATCTGGACTCCATTTTCATGATTTAAAGCATATATTCTATTTTACTCATTCATGTCACTTTCTTCCCCATAGACACATCATAGACGGATGGCTCGCTTACTGGCATCAGTAGAAATTTTTCCATTCAAAACACAGATCCCTGTTTTTCTGGGAAAAGAAAGTCAAAAATTTAGCAGCTAAATAACATGGATGATGTGGTTGCGTCGTGTTTAGCAATTATGACACCACAGCCCTTCTCCCTAATTAAGCCAACAACTAGTACTCTATTTGGGGCCCTAATTTCTTTCCTTTCTCACGGTGTCAAAAAAACTGTCCTCCAACAGCTCCTTTTGAACCGAAAATTATTATGCTTTCGTCTCAAAGCCAAAGACAAATTTATTTTGGAAAGTTTGAATCAAATTTTCTGAGTTACTCATGAAGAGAAAGGTCATGAAAATGCAATATTTTTAAATTTGGTTTTTTAAAAAAGTTTCTCAGCTTTTGGAATTCACTCCATTCAAAAATCACTTTTTAAAAAAAATAAACTTGAATTTTTTTATGCCCTAGGATTCCCATAACAAAATAGTTGGAAGCTGTACTTGAAAGAATGATACTTAACATGCTAAAGTGCATGAGCAGCCTCTCTGGTTATGTACCAGTTAATTCACTAATTCATAATACTAATTGGTCATGTGTTATTAATAGTTATGCACATTATTGGCTAGCAATACAGTTAATATAAATGGGGGCAATTCCACAGTAATGCATATCTATTATTGGATTATTACACTCTAGAATCATGTAATTCTTCAAATGAATATGGAGCCACACTGTAAAATTAAACTCCAGGATGCATTTTATCATTTCCCCAATTTTTAATGTTAAGAATAGATTAATAAATCTTATTTAAATGTCGACTCATGCCATGTCATTAAAGTGTCCCTTTGCACTCCTCCAGCTTCCCTACTCTAAACTATTCCAATGTGTGATAAAAATGAACAGAAGACACAAATTATGAACCACACATGTGCTTTAGTAATCTAGCTGTATTTGTAGTTTTGCATTCCCTTAGGTTGTAGGAAGTAATTAAGTGATTTCACTTGAAGGCCACCTTGGAGTTGCATGGGGTCCAGAAGTAAATTGTGAATAGAGCCATCAAATGATAGTCTCAGATTATTTAATTCTATCAAAAAAAACATCAAATATGATTAGCTGAACGTAACTCATACTGAGACTGAGAAAAATCTACTTATAGAAAATCAAGACTAGGTTTGCATAGCTCTGTATCTCTATAAATCTTAATGTCTTAGTAGCTTGAGCTTGACCTTAAGAGCTATCTCAGACACCCAAGGGGAGCATAGCGCAGGTAAAAGCCTCAGAAGCAGGTCTGTTGCCTCCCAACTCTGAAGTCACATGAGTGCATCTCAGAGGCCGCAGAGGAAGCATTCGGCAGCTGACACCTTGCAGAAATACAAGCCCAGTACTGCCAGATCCTTGTTTTCAAGAGAACTAAAAATCAGGATTTTTATGTGAGTGCTCCCAATTTTTAAATGATGGTAGCCAATAAAAATTTTTTGGAATAGTGAGTAGACCAAACAACACACAACTGGGTACGAGAGGTGGCTCAAAGGCCAACAGTTTGCACTGTCCAATTTATGTAATTCATTGTAACTAAATATAGCCAGTGCTCCTAAATACATCAAATATTACATTAAATGTGTTTTTGTAAGAGAGTTTGTTTTCTACCTCAGCCTAAAATTGTTTGTGCTTTTCTTCTTGTTGCATTCTTAAGTATAATTCAAAGTGTATAATTTGTGGATTTTAATCCTGCACTCCTGGTTACATTTTCTTAGCAGTTTGGAAGAGTGCTTCTTACTGTTTTACAACATAGGCTTCCACTTCTAACAACAAAAATTATATATTTTTCCACTGCTTGTTTTTCCTAGCTTTAAGAGAGGGAAAGAAAGCCATCCTCATTTACTTTTATAATGATGGTTAGCATCATCATTGATGTCAATAGATCCATGAAGGGAAAAGGAGGGTTAAATTAAATTTCTTTTGATGTTTAGTTTTCTACCAGAAGAGAAGTGAATATTCTGAAAAGTGGTTAAACTTGTTTAAACAATACAAAAGAATGCTGTTTTTGGTTCAACACCAGGCATTTTGGTGAAGCAATAAGATTTTTAAAAAGCAGAGCTCTTCACCAGGTGTATGACACCATTTCACATGGCCATTTGGGTTGAAATGGAACGAAGCTGGAAAAAGAATGCATTTTGCATTTGTAATTCAGTTAAATAGCTGCAACACATGAATTGGTCTGCTGGTAGTTCCCCATATGTTCCTTTAGTCGTCTGAACATTTTCTCCACAATCACTAAAAATGATCGCTTTTCTATGAGGAGTAACCTCTTATTCTTAAATCTGATAATTAAGCTTTTTTTTTTTTCTTCTGGGATCGATAATTACTATTATCCTTGTAATTTTAAACAACACTCCAAAAATTATTCATCAAGTGCTTGTCATCATCAACTAATATTCCTGGCATACCTACGGACATATCCTCTTCCAAAATCTTAAATACCATGCAAATCTTCATTTAAGAAAGATAAAGGCAACTTCCCCTTTCTTGTGTACACACTGGACTCTTGACTGATGACAATGTAACAACTTATTTCATGAAGCCACGAGGGGAAAATTAGCATATATTATTCCTGAAGGGAATAACTTCTTTTTGTTTGTTTGTTTTTTGTGTTTTTGAGACGGGGTCTCCCTGTGTCACCTAGGCTGGAGTGCAGTGCTGTGATCAGGGCTCACTACAGTTCAAAGGATCCTCCCTCCCCAGCCTGCTGAGTAGCTAGGACTACAGGCGCACACCACCATGCCTGACTTAGTTTTTAAAATTTTTTGCAGAAACAGGGTCTCACTATGTTCCCAGTTTGGTCTCAGACTCCTGGTCTCAAGTAATTCTCCCGCCTTGGCTTCCTGAGGTGCTGGGATTACAAGCATGAGCCACAGGTTCTGTCCAGAGGACTCACTTTGAATTTTTTTTTCATTATGCCCATTTTTGTCTTATTTTACTTTTATTTTAGGATCAGGAGTACATGTGCAGGTTTTTGTATAGATAAACTGTGTGTTATGGGGCTTTGGGGTACAGATTATTTCATCATCCAGGTATTAAGCATAGTACTCAATAGGTAACTTTTTTACTTTCTCCCTCCTCCCATTCTCCATCCTCAAGTCCTTTGTCTGTTGTTTCCCACTTCATGTCCATGTCTTCTCATTGTTTAGCTCCCACTTATAAGTGATAACACGCAGTGTTTGGTTTTCTGTACTATGTTCGTCTGCTTAGGATAATGGCCTCCAGTTCCATCCATGTTGCTGCAAAGGACATGATCTCACTCTTTTTTATGGCTACATAGTATTCCGTGGTATATATGTACCACACTATTTTATCCAATGGCCAATGGGCATTTAGGCTGGTTCCATGTCTTTGCTATTGTGAATAGTGCTGCAATAAACATACATATGTATGTGTCTTTGTGGTAGAATAATTTATATACCTTTGGTGTATATATCACTTTAGGTATATACCCAATAATGGGATTGCTGGGTTAAATGATTACTGTAAGTTCCTTGAGGAATTGCCGCACTGCTTTCCACAATGGTTTTATTTCAATTACTTGTAGTTTTATTTGAAAAACTCAATTATTGATGTCATAGAAGAGATGTCTAAATTATTACCTGAATATTATCATTTTAATCATTATATGATTATCATTTTATTTACATATTACATACAGTCTCCTAAACGTCAACATCCATTTCTTGGTCCTGCCTCCTCAGAACCTAGAAAAACAAATAACTCCATCAGTTCATCAACAGCAAGGGTGTAATAAGTGGCTACTATTTGGGCTGTGTGCTTCAAGAATGGATTCAGTTGGGAAGACAGTATATAAACTTCTGGTTTTTCCGATCACCAGGTTCAACACCATGGAGTCAGATTTGAATCTTCTCTTCCTTGCCAACTGCATTCAAGCAGTGGCTAAACGTACTAACTTTACTTCCACAGTATTTGATGCCTTTATCTCTCACCCTTCTTCTTTGGTATGTCCACTGCACAGGTTCAGAATCCCAGTAAACAGTTGAGAATGGAACTCATGGGCATAAGGTCATTTGTCTGGATACACAGGCCTGAAGCCTGATTCCAACCTCAAGTCATGACTAAGTGATGGGTAGTGGAGTCACTATCAAAGAATCTCCACAGTGGCAATGATGAGCCAGAGGATCCTAGGACCCTCTGAAATGAGTCAGGTTTAAGGAATGTCTGGTTGAGAAATCTCATATTTTCTGGGAGCTCTCTTACATGACCTCGTCGTCTAAGAGGATCCACATGCATTGAGACCCTCTGCCAGGGTAGAATGTGGTAATTCCTGAAATCACTGCGGAATAGAAATGATGTGTTAGATAAATTGAAGGGAACACTGAGGACAAGGAGCTTTTGTTCTGCTTTCTGTTTCAGATCTAGCACGGATGGAACCCAGAAGTTTCTGAGGCTCCCCAAAGGAATTAAAAGCTTGGTAGAAAAGGGCAGAATGTCCAGGGGCCAGCAATGATGACATGGAGAGAGACTTGCAGTGGAGGCTTGGGGTGACTGCCCAACCAGAGACCAAAGGAAGGTAAGGCAGGAGTACGATGGATCTGTAGCACCAGCGAGAGCCATGAAAAGACCATGTAGCCAGAAAGGGCTGTCGCTCCCTAGCCATGCTGAGACTCATTAAACCACAAGGCAAATCAACTACCAATCCCATCCACTGCAGAAGCCAGGAGAGAGACAAAAGGATATCACCCCAAAGACCAGATGAATGGGAGTACTCCGACACCTCTCCCCTCCAAGAGGCCAAGTCATACACTTCCCCCAGGAGGCTCCATTGCCATTTTGAGGATGAGCTGAGGACAGCAAAAAAAAAAAAAAAAAAAAAAAAAAAAAAAAGAAAACCTAATATTTAATGAGAGATAATACTTTTTGAGAACGTATGGTGCCAGGTCCCATTCAAGGTACTTTACTTACATCAATTCATCTCCAACAACCTTTGAGGGATTTTATTCAATTGTATATATTATTACTCTCATTTCATATACATAGAAACTGAGACATAGAATAAATCATTTGCTTAAGATCACACAGCTACTCAAGTGACAGAACTGGGATTCAAAACAGGCAGTCTGGCTTTAAAGCATTCATTCATAGCCATTCTGCTGTGGTGTCTTTCTTTACAAAATAAGAAATGCTTGAGACATCAAAACTTACAAAGTGGCACAGGAAATAAAGCATTAGTAACAATATAGGAACCGGAAAGTGCAGTACCCCAACCCTTCTCCAGTACACCTGGGCACCATTTTCAAGGAGAGTGGGAAAGAGTAGGATCGTGATAAACATATTGAATCCTTCCCACTTGCCAGGCATTGTTCTAAGCACTTTAGCTGCATAATTCGCTTACTCCTTATTATATCCCTGTGATGTAGACCAGTGCAATCCAGCAGAACTTTATGATGGACAGCAGTGGTCTACTGTTCTAATCTCTTAGCTCTCTAACACAGTAGCCGCTAGTCACAAGTGGCTACTGAGTACTTGAAATGTGGCTAGTATGACTGAGAAAGTGAATTATTACCATTGTTTACCTTTATTAAGAACTGCTTTAAATTTAAGTTTAAGTAGCCATATGTGGCTAGTGGCTACCAAACTGAGTGGTGCAGAGGTAGATTTTTTCCGCTTTACGCATAGAGAAACTGAAGTGCAGAGTGTCCCTGTCTCTTGTGCAAGGCCACAGAGTGACTCAGAGGCAATGCCACGGTTTAAACCCAGTCAATCTATCTCTGGAGCACACTCTTTTAGCCCTAACATTTCCATGAGAGATTCTAAGCAATCACTCCAAAACACTGAGCATAACCTATGGCACTATTAAAATTATGGAATCGAACACTTAGTTTCTTTTTCTCTCTGACAGTTGGAGACTTAGGAGGAAAGCCAGATCTGTAACTGACAAAATAAAGGCACTACATTTTCTCTTTACAGTTTCTGAATGGCACTGTCTGCTCTCCAGGCAATATGATGTGTTTCAACAGTATGGCTGAAGCAGTCCCGTTCGGCCTGATTGCTCTTGCAACCCTGCATCGAGAGAGGGCTGCCAAATTGCTGTTGCCCCAAAAGGTCTGAACCAGGAAGAGCTCTGCTCAATGCATAGGGCAGCCGAGCCCGTCTAATCAAGGCTGCCAGGGACGGCAGCTCACAGGTGCGAGGATCCTGGAGTCAAGCTGAAGGGATGAGACTTGGGGGTCATTGTCAGAAGTAACGCCTGAGTAATTAGAGTGCCAGGAAACTAGAGAGTAGAGCTGGAAACCCAGAGAGGGATGCAAATTAGGGTAGTCAAATTGGAAGATTTTTCTTAAGCCAGAGGCATTTCTTAAAGTTGGCAGAAGACTTGAAACAGATACCCCAACCATAAAATTAAAGCCTGCCTCACCCCTGCTGACACCCTGAGTCACCTTAAGCAAAAGCTTACCTCCCCAGGATATAATATCATCTGTGACCTAGGGACAATCATATTTGTCCCCTCATTCTAAAGTCAATGATTTGTTTGTAAAGTGCTTTTAGCTACCCATGAAGGAAAATGTACTAAAATATACCAAGATTTTTCTTGAGATTAAGCGCTCATTTTATAGTTTCTTAGATGCTTTAACTCATGCACACAAAGAATTTAATTCACCCAGTTTTTCTCTGAATTCCACTCCTCTGTGTCTCACTCTGAGTTCGGAAGAAAGAAGCCAAGAGGTCAGTTTCTAGGGGTCCCATGTTGGAGAACGGTTTTCGGTGGGAATCTTCGTCTGAGAAAGCAGTTGGAAATGAAATAAGGCTGCTTCCTCATTGGAATAAAAGATCACATTAATTTTTTGAGAAAAGAAAAACAGTAAGGATATCCTGGAAACCAAGGGCTTTTTAACTGCAAGTCTCATCAAAGCAAAAGCACATTGACCCACTGAAGAGCTCGTATAGACACGAAGATGGTTAAAGATTTATTATGAAGAATAAAAACCCGGGGAAAACTGTGTGCCAAGGGGGAGAACTTTGCAATTTAAAATGTGTGTGTGCGGGTGTGTGTGACATTTGTCAAATTTCACAAAATGTTTCCGTTTTGCCAGGCAGCGTTTACAAAGCCAAACCTTGGAGCTCTGCACAGCACCTAGGCCAAAAGCAATCAACAGCCCAAGCCCACACAACAGCACATTAGAAAACATGCCAGCTTCCCTCACATCACGAAGTCAAAGAAACGAAAACCGCAATGCTGAATTGCGCAATGCCTAGAACACGAGAAAGAAACAAAATGGAAAGAAGAAACTCATTTAAAGGGCAAGTAATTATTGACAATTATACGAGATTGAGAGATAAGCTTCAATTTCTTTTAACATAAAATATAGGCAAAGTTGTTTCCTGAACTTGTATAAACATACTCATCAGACACCTTAAGGAAGTCAAGACACTGTTGAATCCTACCTTCATTGGCTTGTAGGAACACTGACATGAACGCTCATCATCTACACACTGACGATATCCTAGATAGAACAGCAGTCAGCAAATGTTTTCTGTAAAAAGCCAAATAGAAAATATTTTAGACTTTGTGAGCCATGCAGCGTCTGTCACAACTACTCAATTCTCTGTTGTACAATAAATACATGAATGAGAATAGCTGTTCCAATAAAACTTTATTTATAAAAATAAGTGGTGGGCCCTAGTTTGTCAATCTCTGCCCTAGAAAATTTAATAAAGTGAAAAGTATATACTTAGATACTAGATCAGGAATAAGATTTATTGATATTTGGGGAAAACATAATTATTTCAAATTCTGTGTAATTCTAATCAAGTCTAAACTTATTTAATCTAATTCTATCTAACATTTTAATATAAGAACCAGAATATGAAAAATTTGAGATCATAAATTATCTTGTAAGCTTCTGCTTTGCTTCACTACCCATCTTAAATGTTTCCTTTGCAAAAAGACTACTCCAAGCAAGTGTAGTCACCCTGTTCTCCTTTCTCCCATAGACATTCATTTATAGATCAGTGTTACCTTCTCTGAATTCCTGTAGTCTAATATTGTGCTTAAAGTATAGCAGCTTGACAACTAAATAAGTCACTGCACACCTGTTTCATCCTTTCACTCAAAAAACAACCAAAATTAGAATCTTAAAATATAGGGGAGAAATAGCTTCAAAGTTCAAAAGGAAAAAGATGTGGGTTCTCCATTTCTATTCCCAATAACTCAGTAAAGACATTTGCAGACACTCAAGGACTCAGAAAATGCACCACCCACTAAGCCTTTCTAAAATCTAATTTAGAGTGTATGCCAGAAAAATTAAAAAGGAATCCAAGGAGGAGGAAAGCATGAGAGTGAAGAGACAATGGTAAGTTAAGAATTCACAAAAGTTACAATTAGATCAAAATAAAGATTCATAATGGTGCTGTTTAGTTCAATTAGTTTTTAAAAATCCATTGCAAAATAGAGGCAAGATGTTTAAAAAATCAATACAAAGTTGAAACAAAATTTCTGCCTATGTCAACACTGGTGAAGTAGTGAAATAGACAAGAAGGAAGAGACAAAGTTTCACAGTCTTGTCTTACTTAAGAAGGAGGTAAAAGGTACTGACTAATGTTAGAAATTGATAGAAAGAAACGTGTTTAAATATGTTATTTAAAAATAAAGATAAGCCCTGGGTGAATAGAACAGTAGTAGTATGTATACCCTTCAAATCAGTAAATGAAAAAATAACAATAAAGGAAACTTGATCACACCAGGAAAGGGTAAAAACTAATTTACATAAAAATAGGAAACCAAACAGGATGTCAGAATGAGATCGAATGTTTTCATTTTTCTAGTAAATGGCAACAGACACATTTCTCAATTTAGAGACAGAGAACTTCAGATTAGGTTTTCTTTAAGCAAAATCCAGGTATATCTGTTTCCAAGAGATACGTCAAGAACAAAATGATTCCGAAAGATCAAATATAAAGGGATGGACAAAGATATAGTAGGCAAATGCTAATAATAGAAAGCAGGAATGGCAACATTATAGTTAGTCAAGACAAGATGCATTAAATAAGACAAAGACAGTATAATCCACAAAAAGGATATAAACTCAGTGCATTTAATATTCAACTATCAAACTACATTTAAAAAAATATCCCTTTGAAACCAAAAAAGCAATTGACCAATTTAATATCATGATGAAAAATTTTAATACTCCTCTCTCAGAAATCAATAGAATAATCACATTTCCAAAATGAGGATATGAACAGCACAATTAACATCCTTGATTTAATAATTTATAGACATCTCTGTAACAAAAGCAGTAGAATAAGCATTATTTTCAAATACCCATGGAATGATTATAAAAGTGACGATATATTAGATCAGAAAAATATTCTCAAGAGATGTTTCCGTAGTAGAAATCATGCAAACCATACTTTACAGCTATAATGCAATGAAACTAAACATTAACAACAGAAAATGGGCAAATTAAAATTTGTCCACTGGAAATATAAAAACATTCTCCTAAATTGGTCTTTAATTTAAAAGAAATTTATAATTGATATTACATAGTATGTATAAAATAATGATACTAGGAACACGACACATCCATATTTGGGGGCATTTGGGACTTATTGGAAAGCAAGAAAGGACTGGAAATAAGTAAACTAAATGCACATTCTAGAAGCTGGATAAGAACAAATGAGCCTAGTAACCAAAAAAAAAAAAATAATATTACCAGATGTGTGTATAGAGATAGAGATAAAGATTTAAAATAGAAAAAAACCATTAGTTTAGTTGGCTAATAAAAACAAAGGATTACTAGATGAAGACAGATTAACCTGTAGCAAATATAATCAAGGAAAAAAGGAAACACAAATAATATTAGAAATAAGAACAGAGATTTAGATATAGGGATAATAAATTTTAAAACCGTAAGAGAGCACTGTGTAAGGTTTATGCAGATATACTTGAAAATGTAGATAAAATGGATCATATCCTAAGACAATGCAAATGCTCAAAATTTAGTCAAGAAAGGTTTTTTTGTTTTGTTTTGTTTTGTTTTTTAATAGTAACTAGACCAATAATCAGAAAAGGCACTAAAAATATAGTCGAAGAAACAGAACTCCATTGAAGAAACAGAAATGGGTCACCTTCCTGTTTTGAGTTTTACTGATTCTTCAAAAACAAATAATTTCTATTACTTCAGATATTTCATAGCCAAAAAAAAGTCTATCTCACAGCAGAAAGTGAGCAAAACTCCCAATAGCAACAGAGCACAGGAAAGGAAATGATGCATCAGCCTAATTCATGAATATAAATACAAAGAGTCTTAAATGGCATATTGATAAACTGAATCTAGTAAAGCATTATAATGCAAAATAAAGTGACCAAGGAAGGTTTGTTCCAGGACCATGAGGATGGTTCAAAATTAGGAAAATAAGAATGCAATTTAGCACCTTAATACATTAAAGATAAAAATACTGGTTATCTCAATCTATGTTGATACATTACATGATAAAGTTCAATTCTTTTTTCTAAATGTTGGAAAATACTTTCTTACTGGATGAAGGCTCTCAATCAGAAACCTGTAGCTACCATCATACTTGTTGCGAACATTAGACACACTCAAGAAAAAGACAATAATGCCTGTTATGACTACTGCTAAAGAATACTATTCACTAGGCACCAGCCAACATCATAAGACACGAGCAATTAATGAGATAAGTATTAAAATTTAAAAGACAACTATATTTGTGGGCAATATTATAATCTAATATATCCAAAAAATTCAAGAGAAACAATGGAACAATATTAAAACAAATATAGATGTTCAATTAGATTATCAGATAAAACACCAAAATTAAAACACAATCTTTTCTCAACTCCAAAAATGATTAATAAGAAAATGTAATGAGAAAAAAGCTTCACTAAAAAATCAACATATCTATTTGAAAAACTAATAAGAACTAACAAAACTAATAATATGCAAGACATTGGTGAAAATTATAAAACTTTATACAGGAATATAACAAAATCTGAATAAAAAAAGAGAACAGCTGTGATTCTAGATAGTAAGAGTCATACTGTGAAGCTACCAATTATTCTCAAATTCATGTATTTATTATTCCAAAGCCCAATTGACAAATTTATTCTAAACTTCAACCTGAATAGAAAATAGGTAAGAATAGCCATGACATTTTTGTGAAATAAGTAAAATTTTAAAACAAGATGAAAACTTACTACAAAGTTGTGATAGTCAAAGCAATGTGGCACTGACACAAAGACAGACATATAGACCCACACAACAAAATAGAGCCCAGAATTAAACCCTCACAGGTAAGGTCAAATGAATTTCAGCAAGGGTGCCAAGACTATTTAATGGAGAACAGACATTTCTAAAGTGATGGGAAAACTGAATATTAACCTGAAAAAAAGTGAAGTCGAACCCTCACTTTAAAAAATTAGCTCAAAATGGATCAAGACGTAAAGAGAAGAGCTTAAACTATAAAACTCTTAGAAGAAAACATAGGGAGAAAACTACATGACATTGTATTTGGCCATGATTTCTTGGCCATGATACTTAAAGCACGGGCAACAAAAGAAAAAATAGGATAGACTTCATCTAATTAAAAATTTTACGCATTAAAGAACACTAACAGAGTGAAAAAGCAGCCCAAAGTATGGACGAAAATATTTGAAAATCATATATCTGATAAAAGACTGCTTTCCAGAGTAAATGAACTCTTATCCAAACAACAACAAAAACAACCCAGCTGAAAACTGGGCAAAGGATTTGAACAGACATTTCTCTGAAGAAGATGCACAAGTGGGCCACAAGCACATGAAAAGATGCTCAGCATCACCAATCATTAGGAAAATGCAAATCAAACCCACAGTGAAATACCACGTTATATTTACTACAACATTATTATTTAAAAAATAGAAATTAAGCATTAGCAAAGATGGGGAGAAATTAGAATCCTTGTGCATGTTAGGTGGGAAAGTAAAATGGTACAGGTGCTGTCAAAAGTGGTTTGGTGATTCCTCAAAAAATGAAACATGAAACTACTATATGATCCAGCAATTCCACATGTAAATATATACCAAAAGGAAGTGAAAGCAGGGATTTGGAGAAATATGGTACACTTATGTTTGTAGCAGCATCATTCACAATAGCCAAAAGATGAAAGTAACTCAAAAATCTATGTATGATGAATTGATAGCAGTTTATACCTACAATGGAATGGTAGCTAGCCTTAAAAGGGAAAGTAATACACATGCTACAGCTTGGATGTACCTTGACAACATTATGCTGAGTAAAATAAGCCAGTCACAAAGGACAAACATATGATTCCACTTATATAGGACACCTAGGGTAGTCAAATTCATAGAGACAAAAAGTAGAATAGTGACTGCTAGGGGCTGGCAGGAGAGAGGAATGTGGAGTTAGTGTTTAACGGGCGTGGAGTTTCAGTTGCTGAAGATGAAAAAGTTCTGGCGATGGATGGTGGTGATGATTGCACAACATGAATGTACTTAATGCCACTGCACTACACACTTAAAAATAGCTAAATTGGTCTGTTTTATATGTATATTTTATCACAATAAAAAAACAAGAGCAACTTGCATTGATAGATATCACAATTTATTATAAAGCTACAAGAATCAAAACAGTCTGGTACTGGCAGAAGTGAAAATAATTAACACAAGTGAATGCTCAGAAACAAATACTGGTATTATGAAAACTTAGTATATGATAAATATCAAATTTCAAATCTATGGCAATGAGATAGGTCAAACTATTTATTTAATCAGTTTGAGCCTAGTTTGGTTTTCCATTCTGAACAATAAGAATTAGACCTTTATTTCACATCATACATAAAATAAAGTCCAGAGGAAAGAAATAAATGTTGTAATATACATATATGTGTACACACATATATATCTGCATATGATACAAGAAAAAATAGTGGGCTATTTTATAGTGTTAAGATATAAGAATGTATTAGATGATATTAAATAATCTAGAATTTTACTTTTACTGGCAAAATTGTGGGAAAAGAGTACTCATTGAGGCTACATCACTACAACTTCTAAAAACATATAGCAGTATGTTAAGAGTTAGAAACACATAATCTCTAGAGGCTCTGATAGCCAGTTTAGCTCCTGATCCTTGAGGCAACATCCTTTAGCCAGACACAGTGGCTCATGCTTGTAATCCCAGTACTTTGAGAGGCCAGGTCAGGTGGATTACTTGAGGTCAGGAGTTTGAGACCAGCCTGGCCAACAGGGTGAAACCCCATCTCTAATAAAAATACAAAAATTAGCCTGGAATGATGGCAGGTGCCTGTAAACTCGGCTACTTAGGAGGCTGAGGCACCAGAATCATGCTAACCCAGGACCCAGGAGGCAGAGCTTGCAGTGGGCCAAGATTGCACCACTGCACTTCAGCCTAGAAAACAGAGCAAGACTCAGTCTCAAAAAAAAAGCAAAACCATCCTTTTTCTATTTGAACTTTAGTTCTGTCTTTGAATCTTGATTAGATGTTTCTTGCCCTCTGGTTTGCAAATTCTCTTGATCCACTTGCCAGTTTTATCACTTTACTCCTGTTCCTCATGGTTTCCCATTAAGCTGTGTGTATTAGGGGACAGCAAAATTTATTAGATTCTGGTTTTGTCCAAATATTGGGCATGCTTTAATAACAACCAAGACATTTCATTATTTGGATAGGCATAGGTACCTTAACAAGCAGATTAAAAGGATATCATATCTGTCCTTCAGAAAAGAACAGGAAAAACTTTGTTATGGATTATGGACTAGCATAAAGAAAAACAATCAGGCATAAATCAAGACTAAAAGGGAAGATTAATAGGAATTTCACTTCACATCACTTAATGGCTGTTTCAATAAATGAAACTAAAGTTTTCCCTGGATCCAAGAATTCAAACCATATTTGTAAGTGTATAATGTATTTAGGTACTATTTGGTTTAAATGAGTTTGTTGGGCTAGCCTGGAAAATGTAATTATTTTTACTATTTCCTACACAAAAAGAAAATGCAGCAGTTTCTCTACAGTTGCACATAAATAAAATTTTTTTACTATAAAATGAGTTAATGTATAAAGTACAACTCTATACCATAATAAAAATAGTAATACTTTGAAAAAATGCATAATCTATGTCCCAGCCACCCCATTTGGGAATCCAACAGAAATAAGAGTACTAGTAAATAGATACAAATACCAGTACTTGAAATTATATGTATGAATGTGTTTATTTTTGCAGTTTATAACAGAAACAAAAACTGAAAAAACAGATCAATAGAAGATGCATAGTTGAATAAATTATAGTACATTTATTCTACAGAATATTACACAGCCAATTTAAAAATTACAAGATCAATCTATATGATTTAAGCTCAAAAAGTGGCTATAACATATTTGTTAAATAACAAAATTTCAGTGTGATTGCAGTATTTGGAGGTAAAATGGGAAGTAAAACTACTTGTAAATAGGTTTGAATAATGTTACATCAGCAAAATGGGGGAATGATTAAAGACGAGAGAGAAGATTCTATTTGACTTTACATACTTTCCATATTCTTTAAATGGCCATCATTAGCTTGTATCTTCTTACATATAAACAAATATTCTTATAAATAATTTAAAAATCAAGGGAGTGAACCATGGAAATGCCCAGAGAATTCTATAACTATCCTTTGTGGATGTTAGGATCTGCCTAGTAGAGATGGCTTAAGGAGTAGTAGTGACACCACAGGGGTCTGGGGTAATCAGTGGGGTAGGGTCGTCAGTTCTGCTACTGTGTAAGACTCTATTACGGTATCCTTGAAGGAGAATTCTCTTTCTTGCTTAATGATGGGCCAGGAACTGGCATTTGAAGATGGCACTCTTCAAGTTGATCCCCTATCCCCTCTTTAACCTCTTGGTCTTCAACCCTGTGTTCACTGTCACTTTTTTCCCCAATATTTCTCAATTTTGGCATTTCAATAGGATGGTTCCTTGTTGTGTGTGTTGGGCAGGAGGATGTTTAGCAGTATCCCTGGCCTCTACCCATTAGATACTAGTTGCACTTCTCTCCCAGTTGTAACAACCAAAAATGTTTCCAGACATTGCTAAGTGTCCCTTGGGGGGCAAAATTACCTTGGTTGAAAACCACTGGGCTTAATTCACCAGGATAAGATATCTTGACCAAGGTAAACTGGTAATCTGCATAAACAAACTTTCACTCAACCAATTAATGTAGTGGTTATTAAGAGCCTTTATACACACACCAAAAAATCACGTAACATGCAAAGTGTTCTGGATTATTTTTGTTCCATCATTTCACATCTTATCTTTTGAAATAAAATCTTTAAATAGTAAACCACATACATTTATTAAAAGTGAGAATAGAACCCTATTGTCTCTCGGATGCTACCAATCTGCTCCCAAGATGTGTGAAGAGCCATTTGTTGCCTAGAAGGAAAACTTTTCTCTGCCTTTAACTCTATTAGAATGGTGAAAAAGAAAATCCTGTGTGGTAAAGAAAGAAAATGTGTATAAGTGCCTGAAAACTCACACTTAATATGTATTACATGCATAGGCTTTACAGATCGCTTCCTTGCCCAAGGCCAAATCTTCAGGAATCATAGAAGAATTTAGAAGATAAAGTCTTAGCCGCTGTGGCTTACAACACACGACAAACAACATACAAAAGAGAGGCAGTTACACACATACACACGTTTTTAAAAGGCACTGCCCCCTGCCCCAGTACCAGAGCTTTGTTTGTTTGTTTGTTTGTTTGTTTTTAATTATAAAGCATAGAGTGTTTTTACCAGGATAGTGCTAAATGCTCCAGCTTCAGCATCTCCTCCAAGAAGACAGAAAAACTGGTTTGTTTATTGAAGCCATTGCCATGTATTTGTGAAAAACAGAGTCGAGGGCTATGAACTTTATAGGGCTATAGACCCATAGTGAAGGTGAGAGGAGGGGTAACATTTTTAAATGGAGAATAGTGATAATGTGGTCTCAGACTTACGGGAAGTCACAAGTTGTTTTTAAGCCCTGCATGGCAGCTGTTTCATTTTTAAAAGTTTATTGAAAGTGGACATTATTTACACCATGTTCATACAAAAATACAAGTAGTGTTTCCCCAGCACCTGCGGCAGATGTTTAAGGGGAAAAACTGAGCTCACATAACCTCAAGAATCATAAACATGCCAACCTTTCCCAAAAGAATACCTCCCTTTATTGGCAAGTCCAGCCTCCCATTTCATGCCGGATCTCTTATCATGATTTGAACTTTGATGAACTGCCTCTTAACCCACCTTTGGCTATGAAACTGTCAGGTCTTTTAAGCTAAATAGGTTCAATACTGGTCAGTGCCCGAATGGACACACTCCAAGGAAAATCAGAGTGTTGTCTTAGAAAGCAGTGACTCAGAAAGAGGTGGGTGAGCCTCTGAACTTTTTCAGAACCCTAATTTTTGGCTACTGGGAAAGAAAAGAAAAACAGAGTGGCAGATGATCCTGTTTGGACAAACAGCTTGCTTCAAGGAGAGAGTTCTCAAAGTATGTTTTCCAGGCTCCTCAAGAAAACATGTGGACTCTTGAAATCTTACAGTTTGTCGTATGCCAGTGCTCGGGATGAAATGATTTACCTATTATACTCTTCTTTGGTCTCATTTAAAACATTTTTTTCTTCCCATTTACTTAAATAAATTTGGTCTTTGTCTGATTGTTGGTTTGTCTGATTTTCCTCTGGTCATTAGGAGTCGAGAGTGGGGAAAAGGAGTTATATGGGTTTGTCACTGATGGTTTGGGGGAGAAGTGAGGGGTGCGAGGGTGGCCTGGCCAAGTTGAAGTGGTCTGCATATCGACATGTTTAAAGGTAACCTGTCCAGGGCAATGGAACTCATGGGGTGAAAGCAACAAGGGCTCATTCTGTGGTCTTTGAAATCCTTCTGGTATCATATAAAGTGGCTTGACATACATGATATGGTATTACTATACCATGTATGGTATTGATCATATTACAATGTAGATATTGATATATTTATAGAATCTTTGGCAGCAACTGAAATAGCCACAGACCTTCCAGGGTATATCAAAGCAAATATCATCATCATCAAAGATGGCATATTTGTCGATGATGAGGAAGCCATAGCTAATGGACTTTCCCACTTTCCAGGCTCTGTTCTTAGATAAAGTACCCCTCTCTGGTTCTTGCTCCTCAGAATCCTTCCTCTTATTAGAAGCGAATGATTCAATGATGCTTGTTAACACATGATAAGGAAGACTTTATTCAGAACCATCACAATAAGCATACGACCATGGTAACTGGGGCTTGCAATAGAAGAGAGAAATTAGATTCAACTTCAAATACAGGGTGGGCAATCGAGAATTTACAGCCAAAGAGCAGGGTGTGGGTCAGTGGATGAAAAATTATTAAGAGAAAATATCAGGGATAAGAGACACCTGGCTAAATCAATCCAACAGGATTCTTGCTGAAAACTGGCCAGCATGATCAGGCATCACCTGGGGGAAGGCGGAGGATTGAGGAACACAATCTCACATCGAAGGTGATCAAATACTGGGGGCAGTGGAGTCTTAATAAACTTACCCAGCAGGGTTCTGGCTAAAACTAGACTTTTATAAGAAAGTTCACAGACAGGCCTAGGAGAAGTTTCAAGGGACCAAAATTTGGTCAAGCAAAGAAACTTTTGTCACTTTTCAGCAAACTCATGCCCAGTGGAGAGAGTGTTCATATTATAAGAAGTGCAACTGGCTTCCATGGAATCTGGTAGTTCAACTCCGGCTCATTTCTGATATGCTTCAGACTGAAACTCAGATAACACTCCATTTGAAGAACAGGACACGAGAGCTGGGAAGGGTTTTAGAATTACTTATAACCAACTCCATCAACTTATGCATAAGGAAACTGAAGGGGAAATGGTGCAAAATCACCAGCTAATTGGTGTTGAAGCCGACACTAGAATTCACATTTTCTGGCTCACAGAGCTTTTGAAAATTGTGTCATAACTATAGGATGCTCACCAAGGAAGCACACTTTTCATTATACCCTTCTCTACCTTGGACACACAAAGGCAGATAAGAAAGAATTTTTGTAGCACTCATTTATAATCTTAAATTTTAGTAGTCTTGATATAGACATCTTCCTAAACAACTGTTTCCCCTTCTCTAATTTAAGGTTCTGTATCCTTCAGTTGAGGTTTTTTCCTGCTTGCAGCCTTGGGGACCATTCTTCTGTGTGTGTCTGTGTGGTTGGGGTAAGGGAGGAAGAACAGGGCAGTCATTCTCTCGGAAGCCTATTTCATACAACTCACACGAGAAAAAAAATCTGATGACTCAAATTACACTTAGTGAATGGGTTATCACTAGCAAATTTTAAAATAAGATTTGCTTTGCTACATTCAAAAGAAATATTAGGCCAGGCCTGGTGGCTCACACCTATAATCCCAGCACCTTGGGAAGCCAAAGCAGGAAGATTGTTTGAGACCAGGAGTTCAGGAGCAGTCTGGGCAAAATAGCATGACCCCATCTGCACTAAAAGATTTTTTTAAAATTAGCCTCGCATGGTGCACAAACCTGTAGTCCCAGCTACTTGGGAGGCAGAAGCAGGAAGATCGCTTGAGCCCAGGAGTTTGAGGTTACAATCAGCTATGATCATGCCACTCCACTCCAGCCTGGGTGACATAGTGAGACCCTGTCTCAAAAAAAATAAAAAAAAGAAATATCAAGAACAAATCAAAGAAAGGAATTAACCAAGAACATCTTTATAGTTTAACAATCATTAAAAATGGAAACATATTTATGTTTCTAATAACTTCAGTAATGATAAGCAGGAAATTAGTCAAGAATTGTTTTCACAAGAAGTTGGTGGGTGAGAGGAAGATGGCCTTCGCAACTCAAAGGTCTATAAAGCCTTCAATATCACTAGGAAAAATGGTTGGGCTTCTCCCTCACATTTTTCTATGTTTTTCTTTCAAGGCTTCTTATGATATTCTTTGGTACCTAATTGCTTTAACACAATTGCTAAAAGAAGGGGCGTAGAACCCTACGCAACCCCAGGGATGGCCCTGAGTGTCACAGTTTAAATTAGTAATGTGCAACTTATCCTATGCCATGATTACCCTAAGTCATCACATTTTTCCTTTCATGTCTTGCAATTAACCTTGTGCCTAATTATGTTTGGCATGTAGGAGAGAGAAGCCAGAGATGCTAAAAGAAAAAGTTTTGGCAAATTAAATTTAGCAGAGTTTATTTGAGCAGAGAACAATTTATGAATTGAGAAGCACTTAGAATCTCCTCTACCAAGCAATGTGAGTAGGCATATTTACAGAGAGAAAAATAAAGTGACAACAGAAACAACTTGATTGGTTACAGCTCAGGATTTGCCTCATATGGACATGATCTGATCAGTCAGCAACATTTCATTGGCTGAAGCTCAGCTGCTATGATTGGCTGAGACTCAGCTACTTATCACAAGAATATACTCTTAAGTTAGGTTGCAGTTTGTTACATACAGAGACAGCTTTAAGCCAAAATTAATTTAAAATAATTTCCCCTCTTTGGTCTCCTTCTCAATTTTGAGAGATTGACCAAAACCTTGGGCATTGATGCCACCCTCTGTCACCATCATAATAGTTGTGTGTTCTCAGTATGAGATTCATACTACTTCACAACAACAAGTCACTTGGATGATTCTTTATGTTCTCTTCATATTTTTGTTTTTCTAACTGTAGTGAGACCATTTGACATACAACGAATGGCTACATATGAACATTTAAACCTCTTGAGAGGATATGGCACACCAGGGACACTATTATGATGGTTACCAAAAAATAATGCTGAGAGACTGAAGTATATTCCTTAACAGGGGCCCCCACAAATTGAACTGGTCAAAATCAAATATATCAAAAATGAACCAGAAAAAGAATCTACTTGTTTTAATCAAGTAGCTTGTTTGTTGATTTCTTGCAACTGAGTTTCTGCCATACCAGATGTATTTATCCAAGTGCAGCAGGAGGTGTTAGCTATCACACACACTCCCCCCATTCAGCCAACAGATAGTCCAAAGCGATTATGTTATCTAAAACAACTCAAGCAAGAAAATGTAAAGAAGTTTGCTGGATAACTATAGCCTTTTCAGTACAGTCAACTATAGTAGCTAATGTTTAACGTAGATTTCGAATCAAACTTTATTTACATTTATACCAAACCAAGAAAGGAGTATTCTGCCAAAAGATGCCCATTTAGAAGCATTTATGCCTTCTGGCAAATTCCTCTTTATTTCATACTACAAATTATGAGGTTTAGACCAATGTGAAGTTTCTAATTGGTTATGGAGTGATACTATTATTAGGATCCTTAATTCATATTGATCCTTTTTTTTTTAATTATTGAGACATGAAGTTGCCCACACATATGGTTGTTATTAAATCTTGCACAGATAAAAATATATCCTAGAGGGGCACAACAGACAGATCCCTGTCGGATGCCTTATGCATTAGGAGTCATCAGTAGGAAAGCACTAGTAATATTTATCTAAGGCTCCATTATTGAATCATTGCATGGTTGGAGGCTACTGACAATTAAGGGATTAATGTTATAAATTTGTCTACAAACTGTTGAATTATCTTTATTTTGGTTTTCTCAGTCAATTTCTGGCATAATTTTACTGCAAAACCCTCATTATAGATTTTGTCTACTCTTAGATTTAAACAGGAAATCCGAACTCATAAATCTAAAAACCTAACCCTATATAAAGGACCAGAGGAGCAATTTAAACAGATAGCCACACTTGGAATATTAGTGAAATTTGTTACAGGGCAAACCAGAGAATCTCTAAGATCACATAATAATTTAGGTTTAACGTGTCCTGCCCAGCATTCAGTTAAATTCCCTGCAGAAGCTATCAATTATGAAATCTTACTTATCACATTATATTGCCACATATAAACAGAAAAGAAATACAAGAAGAAAGGGGACAAAGATCTTTTAGTGACAGAAGAGAGATGTGTTGATGATCTGTGATTTTGGGAAAGCTATCTGCATCTAGGATGCCATCTGCTTCTGAAGAGATACCTCCTTGGTCAGTTTTACCAATGAGTCTGCAAGAGTCTGGAGGTGCCTTTTTGAGTTGAGAGAAGCCCCACAACTCGAGGATCCAAGACTCGAGGCCCTAAAATTTTGCTACAGAGAAAAACTTAGGATGATCCCTTCAATGGAGTTCAAGGGCAATCTTTCTCTAGTACTTTGGCATAATGCATTAAAGCCTTGCAATACTGTGTCATGTCATAGTTTGTAAGAGCAGGAGACATGTGAGCTTCTATTATTAGGAGGTTAGGCCTCCCGGTAACTATCTCATAAGGAGTTAGTCTGTATTTTCCATGAAGGGTAAGTCTGATTGCCATCAGTCAGTAATACCTTTTACCAAGGTAATACAATTGATTCAGTTAGCTTCGCCTAATTCCATTGTGTTTGTAATACCTTACTTAACTGTTTTACAACTTGTCCAGTGAAATAAATGCCTCTGTGACTGGAAAATTCTCCAGGAATGCCCCATAAGGAAAACATATGTTCTAGTAAGCATTTAGCTACTGTTATAGAACTAGCCTTCCTGCATGGAAAATCTTTTATACAACCAGAAAACATGCATGGAAAGTGGCAATTGAAGAAAATCCATCTGTAAGTGTTCAAATATCCAACAGGTGCTAGAAATGTATTACCTGAAGTTTTTATTGCCTTACCAGAATTATGGGTTTGACAAATCAAACATTGGTTACAAACCATTTAATTAATTTTAGAACAGTCATCCCATCAATTTTCAAAATAATTTTTATCATTTTATTTATTTCATGATGAGTCATAGAGTGCAGAGCTTTTAATAATGGAAAAAGTAAAGACTCAGGAAGGACCAGGCAGCTGTCCAGGATCCTCACATTTAACATTGGACTTACATCACCTTAAATACCAGTTTTATTTCTACAACTTAGGGGTATGACACTGTTTGTTAAGTAGGTTATCATAGGTAATTGGACTTGGATCAATTTTGCGGAGTTCATTCAAATTGCATATCTAATCAAGTTTCATACTGGCTGACTTAGCACGAAAATCCCCCAAAGCATTTCCTTGGTATTCAATTTATTCTTGTCCTGCTTGATATTGGGTTAGCAGTTTTATAAAACTAATCAGTTTTTTTATTAAAGTTCTGGGAATTTTTACCCAGTCCAATGGTATAATCCAATTTCTAGGAATTTCATGTAATTTCTAGAACACATATTAACACGTTGATGTAAATATAATTGAAAAAAGGTTTGGTATTAGCTATTATTTGACAATGCTGCTCATATAATTTAATATGTTGAATAAGCCCAGTTAGTTTACTATAACTCTTTATAAGGAGAGATACCCTTTTGAGATATTCCAGGAGACCATCTGGAAAATCCCAAAGTTAATTTGAGGTCAAAAAAAATTTAGAATTTAATATTGGAAATTTGCCAACAAATATCAAGGGTTTAAAACAGCTGATCAAAATAGAATCACAGGTCACTGTGAAAGCAATAGTCATTTATTTAATTAAAAGACTTCAAAGGCAAATTCAGAAAGACACATAATTGTAGAAAAACCTTAGCTCTTTTAATAGACAAGACTCAGTTTCTTAAGTGATCAAAAGCCTAATAAAGACAACATGAAGCACAGGAAATCATCTTGGTAAAACACAGAATCTTTCTTTCCTAGGCAGATTACCTAAAAGCTAAAGAAAAACTTTCAGCAATTTCCTGTTATAAGCAGACCAATACTCTATGAAAACTTTGTTGTTTTAACAGAGATGACCGAATTCTAGTTTTGCATCAACGTACTTTTGATATCGGTGCTCAATTCTTAGGAAAGCTTATGAATGATTCCCTTCTCATCTTAACCAGTTTGGTCACACACAAAATCCCTTTCACCAGGTTCATCTTCCACAAGCTTCCTACAATTTCTTACCCATTTAGTTTTTTATTTCACACTTTTCCTCTTTCTTATTTTAAAACAACCAGTCATTCTACTTTAGGACAAAAATTACACATTTTTCCTTAACAAACAATACCTCCTCATACCTTATAGCATTTCCTTGCCAAAAACAGACCTTACTTTCCTTGCATATTTGAATAGAGTTATTTCCTTTATTCCCAGTAATTTCAGTTCCATATATGAACTAGAATCCTTAATCCTTAGTGGTCTTAATTTCTAATGAACAATAAGAGGTAAACAATACTGAACTATCTGTACATAAGAAATCTGCAGATTGTAAAATCTATGAATCATAAATTTTAGAAGCATGTGGTTTTTTTCATAGTACAATTTGTCAGTGTGGCACAGAACATGTTTACTAACAGTCCCAAATATCTTTAGTCTCTTTGTAACAAGAAACTGTAAAGAAGGCAAAATTTTATCTCTATCCTTTTAGGATTTATGGCTAGACCTGAGATTTAGATTGCTGTTTATAAAGACTTCTCTGAGCCTTAACTATCCATTCTTGATTATAAGAATGTTTAAACCTTGTAGTATAGGGAGGACATCTTTCACATAGGAATTCTACTTTCCTCACATCTATTTAACTCACTTGTTTTTAACAATTATGCTTGGATTTCTAATTTTAAAAAAAGACATTAAATAGCTAGCCATAATCCTAAGTTATTTTGCTTGCTGAAAAACTTTAAAATACAGAAATAAAAGCTTATTTTACCAGTAAATGTAGGTAGGAAAAGTCATGCATCTCTACCGTTTAATGATGACAACTCTAAAGATATGCCTATTTTAATCAAACCAACAATATTCTTACTTATGAAAAATTATTCAAGTCACATGAATTAGGAAAGCATCTGGGTTAGTTCTTATTTTTCTGAGAGGATATTTAATTTATATAAGCACATATTTTTCTTTAAGCCAATTAAATAGAGCTCTTTCACAATTTAGTTTTGGCAATATCATTAGGAGATAGAAAAAGATCATACATATAGGCATATATAAACATACAGATAGAAACAGATCATATAGCTTTCATTCTAAAATTTTAGCCATCTGCCAGGTACAAAAATACAAGCATTTTGTATGCCTGGACTCAGCACGGATACTTCAAATCTTGCCTTACAGTCAGAAACTAGTTCAGCCTTTGTTTATTTGTTTGTTTGTTTTCAAGATTGAATGACAAATGAATCAATTGGGGTTTTTTCCCAAAAAGGAGTTTGGGGGGATAGTAAATATCATGACAATAAGAAAGAGGTGGACAGAGTTGGCAGAGTGTATAGTCAGCAGGGGTTTAAGAAGAGGGGATTCAGCCAGGCACAGTGGCTCAGTGGCTCACGCCTATAATCCCAGGGCTTTGGGAGGCCGAAGTGGGCAGATCACCTGAGGTCAGGAGTTCAAGATCAGCTTGCCCAATATGGTGAAACGCCATCTCTACTAAAAGTACAAAAACTACCTGGGTGCAGTGGCATACACCTATAATCCCAGCTACTCGAGACGCTGAGGAAGGAGAATTGCTTGAACCCAGAGACAGACGTTGCAATGAGCCAAGATCATGCCATTGCACTCCAGCCTGGGCAAAAAGAGCAAAACTCCATCTCAAAAAATAAAAATAAAAATAAAAATAAACAAATAAACAAATAAATAAATAAATAAATAAATAAATGAAGAGGGGATCCAGTCAACCGAGAGGTTCTCATAGGAGAAGTAGGCAGGACTGAAGACAGAAAACACAAACAATCTCATTCTTATACATGTTTTACTGAAAATGGTCCAAGTGTTAATTAGGTAAGTTTGGACACAGGAACTTTTTGAACTTAATTTGAAACTCTTGCCATAGGAATGTTTTTTCTAAGAGATTGATTATTGTCTTTTAGTAGGTAAACATTCCAGGCCAAAACGAATGGTTCCATCAGATGGCTGCTGTGAAAGTAGATAATTTATTTTCCAATGGTCTGACCACTTACAATAAAGGCAGGCATCTCAGGCCATAGGATTCTTTCCTTTGGGGTCCCTTAGTTTGGGGAGGAGGTCCTCTTGGTCTTTTTAGCTGTTATAACTGTAAAGACATGCACCTCTTTGCTTTTTGAAGAAGTTGCCCCTTGAAGAAGTTGCCTCAATGAGACTGCTCTAACTCTAAGTTACCTTTGGTAAAGTTCACCCATTTCTGTAGAAAATCAGTTTCTGGGTACGTAGTTCTTATACATTAAATTAGCTGGAGTTTCAAATGGAGGAGTTCTGGCCTTCTCAGATCCAAATGAACCCATGAGTCCCTCTTCTGTAGTAACCTTATCTACTTACTGAACCCAGTACAGTTTCTGCATGACCCAGTTAGAAAACTGAGGCCTCCCTATAAGACCCTCTCCTGTTTCTGTTGCAACTTCTGAACCCAGGTCTGATTTTTTTTAAATGCTCAAATAAACTCAGATTTCAAAACACAACTTCATGGAGCTTGAACCTGAGAGAGAACTCACCCATCACCCCAGTTGCTGCAAGAGATCAGTGAGCACAATGGGCCTGGTGGGTGCTTCCACTTGGTCACTCACTACTTCTGACCTGAGGGTTGCAGGACGTCTACTTCAGACCCTACCTCCAATAACAAATAGTAAAAAAAAAAAAAAAAAAAATGGTGGGTAAGTGGCTCACACCTCTAACCCCAACAGTTTGGCAGGCTGAAGTGAGATGATCACTTGAGTCCAAGAGTTGGAGAGCAGCCTGGGCAACTAGTGAGTCCTGTCGCTACAAAAAATTAAAAAACACCAACTAGCCAGGCGTGACAGCATAGGCCTGTGCCCCCAGCTATTCGTGAGGTTGAAGCAGGAGAATTGCTTGAACCAAGGAGGTCCAGGCTGCAGTGAGCCTTGATTGCTCCATGGCACTCTAACTTGGGCAACAGAGAGAAACTCTGACTCAAAAAAAGAAAAGAAAGACATTAAACAAAGTAAATTTAGCAAAGTTTATACGAGCAAAGACCAATTCAAAAATCTGGCAGCACTCAGAAACTTCACCCAGCAATGTAGGCAGGCCTTCTTCATTGATAGAAAGAAAACATTACTTACAAACCAGCTTGATTGGTTACAGCTGAGAATTGCCTTATATGGATAATGCTCTGATCAGTTGGTCACCTATGATTGGCTAAAGCTCAGCTGCTTTAGCCAATTGGCTGAGACTCAGCTACTTTTTATAAGAATATACTCTTAGTTAAGTTTCTACATATGGAAGCAGTTTGGGGTCAAATTTAATTTAATTTAGCAGAGGTAAAGACCTTTGCCACTCAAGAACAGGAATTGTGGATCCTATTTGAGTTCAGCCTTCCTTACCTGTCTTCTTTTTCATTGTTTTTTGGAATAAAAAATGTGGCAGGTGGTTCTTTTGAATGCCTTCAACACTATGTAATGAAAAAGGCATACATTTTCTTCAGCTAATCTTAATTTATTTTCAAATTGACCCCAGAGGTGAATTACAAACCAAAAGGACCTACAACCTTAAGAAGACAGCGAAGCTACATGGGGAAAAAAAAGAAAGTTCATATGCCTCATAGGCCAGGAAAAATATTGAGTCAAATTACACCCCATGAATTATTTACACTATTTCTCTCTGCTAAATCTAAGCAAACATTCCACTTGCATCAAATCTACTCCAGGAGTTTTAACTGTTTATTGTAAAATCAAGTGCACAATAGCCCTTTCATGAAATATTTAGCTATATGTTTAGCACTAACAAATATCACACATATATTATGAATGCTTCCTTATTATAAAGCTGAACATTCAGTGCATGAAACTTTAAGCTCTGTATTCCAAATCGTTATGAACAAGATGTTTCCTCTCGGGCAATTTATTCTGGTGATGTGGAACCTTTGAATAAATAGTGACGCTAGTATTTTTAATAGCTGTTTCCCACCACATATTGCAAAGGAAACATTAACAAGGGCAGAATTCATAACTCATCATTGTACAGGTCCCAAATTTAACAACATTTATGCGGAAACTATAAATTATCTTATATGCGAATATTCTGCCACTTGGATAATTTCATTTGGCTACATGTTCTCCACCTTATCATTTTGAACAGAAGAGATATCCTGTTTATGAAACATCCTCAATAATGATAGAATAGTCTAACTCTAATAGAACTCCTTCAAAAGATGGGATGGCACATGCCTTCAATAATTTAACAAGACTTTTTTTTTTCTTTTTGATAAAACGTGTTTCTGAGATAACAGTAACAATAATGCTACACAAAATATTTATTTTGCTCCCTTCTTCTCTTTCTGGTCCCTTTGATCTGCTTGGCTTTAAATCTAGCAATAACCCATTCTTGTTTCATATTATTCTCCAAATCACTACTAATATTGTCAAAAGCTATTCGCTCCTCTGGTTAAGAGAGCGACTATCTTTTTTTCTTTTCTGATCTCAATAAAGTCCTCCAGTCAGAGGAATCGTTATATTTTACTGGTTTCCTCTAAATGATTGAAATATGTCATACTTTGTAAATCTTTATATGTTATGAAGTCCTGGACTGGGAACAACTTTTTAAAAAAATTAATGCCTGTGGTGCTTTTTCATCCTCACAAAATGTCTGTCGCTCTTCTATTTGTGAAGTATCACTTACGATCATAGCATGTCATATTTGGAAGACACAGTAGAGACCATCAGATCCAGTAAGTTTTAACCAGGGAAATCTTTTTAAAACATATGCTAAGCCCCTTGCTCATGGATTTAGGCTTAGCAGGTGTATGAGGGGGTGGGGAGGGATGAGTAATCTTTGTTTTTTCAGCTTCTGGATTTTTAAAAAATCTAGGACTAAGGAAGGCCTTTCTAAGTAAGTCGCAACACTTAAAAATATGAGAGAAATGCATCATTTGACTTCATAAAAATTGGAAATTAATATAAACATAATCAAAACCTCATAATCAAAGCCAAAAGAAAAAATGACAAACTGGGGGAAGTATTTGCAAAAGCAATTTTCCACAATAGATAAAGAGTTCTTATAAAGCAATAAGAAAACAAATTTCCACTCAATCTCATTCATAAGAACTGTACATTAAAACAATAAAATAACATTGTTATGCATCTTATTGCCAAATATTAAAACATTTGGTAGTTTGAGTTTACACAGGTGGTAGGTACAGTGGTGCTGCCACTTTGGAAGCTGGTTCACGACACAGAAGGGAGAGAATTTCTACATAAAAGGTAATGCCAGATTAAAACATCCCACTGCCCATATATATATAATAACTCTCAAACCAAAGTTGTAAAACATGTATCAGCAGCAAACAGTCGAAGAAAGGAGTAACAACTGAGTACCACGTCTTCAAATGTTGTGCTCAGTGAACTAAATAAATGATGTCCATGCTGTCCTTCATTGCTCATCACCAACCTTTCACTGCCCAAAAATGGAACTAGGGAAAACATAAGACAAAATTTTTGAAAATCCCATGAGTGTTCATCAATTTAAATAGAGGCATATGGAGGGGATGAGCAAGCAACCTGGGAAAACTGTAGGAACACAGGCATAATAAAGGCTCCTGCACTCCCTGGTAGAATTTCAAAAATGCAAGAAGATAGCCATCCTCTATAGCAAGTAGAGTGAACTGGGCATTTAAATTTAATAGAAGACAGACTTTTTAAATCTCATAAAAAACACAATGAAAGGAAGAAGAGAACTTAATAATGACATGAATTAATTTAAATAGGAGCTGGGGAAGAAATAGATAATAAAACATAGAAATATAAAGGGAACTAACCATTGAGGAAATAAATTGAGAATCAAAAAATAGCATTACAGATTTAATAGCAATGTTAAAAACAGCAAGAGAAAAATATACATGCCTGAAAATTAAATTGTTGGTAGGAAAACCTGCAGATAAACTACAAAGGAAACAGAGATTAATGCATTAGACAGAAGAAAATAGATGTAAAATGCAACAAGATTCAATATAAAGTAATTAATGTTGAACTAGAAAAAAATGTTAACAAAAAGGAAAAGTACTATAAAATATAATATAAAAATTTCTTTGGAATGAAGGAGGAAGTAAGCATGCAGGTCATAAATGTATACCATATTCCCAGAAAAGTCGATACAGAAGAAAAATTACATCAAGATGTATTCAAATTAAATTTTTGAGTTTTAACATGAAAAAACAAATGTCTAGGCATCCACACAGCAAAGCAAGACATTTACAAGCTGTAGGGTAAAACAAGAGTAAGACAATTTCCACTACAACTCTCCATTCTAAAAAATAGTAATGTCTAGAACATTCTGAGGGAAAATGAGAAATAAAACAATTATATTTGGTAAATTTTTCCCTTTTCTATAAAACAGCTGAATCGTGTTCTCATTCAAGCACCTAGAAGAAAATAGTAATATGACTTTTTGTTGAAAAACAACAATAATATCAATTAAATCTAGGTAACTGAGAAATAAATCAAAATTTAAAAACTGAAGATAGAAGAGCCATGTTTTTTAAAAAAAAGTGATGAGTCCTAAATCTGTTAAATATGGAAATATGGCTTAAAAACTAAGGGAATAATCACTGCAGAATACATTGTAAAGTGATAGGCCTTAACAACATTTTCTAAAATTTTTTAACAAAACTTTGTTGGGGACAGGAGAAGACAAAATAGAACATTGTGTGAGAGTGGATTTAATCTTCAGTATTTTTGGAATCTTCCTTTTTAATTTAGGAAGGAACTTTTAGAAACTAATGTCTCTTGTGGCAATGAAACACTTAGCTAAAGTGTGAGATATTCCTTCAGTTTCACCTGAGTTTATTTTATCCTGCTGGATCCAAATAAAAGTTAAGTGTAATATACTTTTAAAATTATCATATATACCATGGTTCTTTTTAAAACAAAACTAATTTATCTATCTGGCTTTCCTTTACAAGAGTATTAATAGATATCTGTTATGATAGTCATATAATATACAAAATGGTGATTTCTATTTAGTTGTGCATTCAAATAAATTTTGCGCTCTTTTTTATTGTTCTTTATTTCTTTGACTTGTATAAACATGTACAATGTTTTCAAAAAGAGATTCCTATGCTAAAAAATTCTGGCGTGCATTATTCTAAACTCATTTTAAAATTAATTTAGAACAGTAATTTCATTTCTAGGAATTCATTCTACATATCTATTTGCCTATACAGGCCTGTAATATAACACATAAAAGTATGTACATTGTGGCAAACTTAAATGTCTGTCAATAGAAAATTGATTAAGTAAATCATGGCATATCCATGCAAAGAAATACTATGCAACTTTTAAAAATAATAAAGTAGATTTCAATCTCCAAAATATGCATCATTTTATAAAACTCAGCTGAACTGTAGTTATAGTATATTCCCATCTGAGTTAAAAAGAAAAAGAAAGTTTATACACACACATATACGTATAACACCTGATTGCAGATGCATAGAAAAAAATGTGTGTCAACATGCGCAAAAGTTATCAATAGCAATTTCATCTAAGGAGAAGGACCAGGAGGCTGTAATGGAGAATTATTTTGATTGTATTGTCTTTAAAAAATAATAAAGTAGATATAAATTTCCAAGATAAGTATCATTTTATATAATTCAGCTGAACAGTAGTTACAGTTTATGCCCATTTGAGTTAAAAAGGAAAGGAAAGTTATATATACACACATATATAGTTATAACACCTGGTTGTAAATGCATAGAAAATGTGTGTCGACATGCACAAAATTTGTCAATAGCAAGTGCATATAAGGAGAAGGACTAGGAGGCTGGAATGGAGAATTATTTTTTATTGTATTTTCGCATACATTTTTTATCACATTCACTTACTGCTTTTTCTCTTTAGGGAAAAACAGTTTAAAAAAGAAAACTTTACTGGTTATTTCATTGTTCAACATCTTTATTTTATGGACGAGAAAGCAGACTAGAAATCAATTAAGTGACTTGACCAAGCTCACATAGTTAATGTGAGATTATAATTCATATTTTCTGGAGTCAATTTTAATACATGCTATATATTGCCTCATGCTTATAATGTTGTTACCAAACAACAAATATCATCACCATACACAATCTACAGTCTCCCAATGGTATGCTTTAGATGAAACCAAATTGCTAGCAGTGGAAATGAGTGTGTTTACATTCTCCATTGGTTGTCACCCCAAACTTAACATGCTTCTGGGTTTTGTTAAATGCACTGATGGTTTTCACCTAGTTTAATTTCAGTGGGCTCTTTGGATCAATTCATCACAGTCCTAAAAAAAAACTAGAAAAAAAAGAGAGCTCAAATAAAAAGAGAAATCACTTCACAATGTAGTTTTGGAATGTTTCCCTTTGAAGTCTACATTCATACTTCAACAAATTGTGAGACATCCCTAAATTCTAACATGGAACATGTTCAAGTGTCATGTTCTGATAAGCATTTTAACATAAGGACTTCACACTTACACCACAGATAAAACAATATGATTTTTTAAATTATTAACTGCTCAGCCTCCTGTGATTTTTCTGCAAAATCTTTGGCTGAAAATGGACAACATAGTGCCACTTAAAAAAAAGAAGAAGAAGAAGAAGAACGGAAAAAAAACCAGGATGATTTTGTTTGAATTTTGACTCTTCCTTTTCCTAATTAAGCAGTCTTGGGCATGTTAGTTTCTAGCCATCAGATTTTCATTTTTAAAATGAGAATAATATTTTCAGTTTCTCAGGATTGAGGAGAGAACTGAATGAGATGATATGTGTCAAGTGCCAAAAACAGGCTGTGTCAAAAGTAGATACAAAATAAATGTTAATTTCCTTCTCCCTCCTTCTCTAGATGAAAAACAAGTTTAAAAGAATGTAGATATGTATGCTTAAAGAAAAATTATGCATATTGAATCAGATTTGAAAGAAATCAGCCTAAAATGGAAATGAACTCAAATTATGAATGTGGTCATTTAGTGAATTGAAATTAAATACACTTCATCTCAATGAAGTCAGAGCTGTCAACAGAAAGAAGGGAAAATGCATGACTGCATTCTCATGTATTTCTTGTTCTTATATTTCCTTCTTTGCTTATAATTATCAAATACTAATGAGGGAAAGTGATTTGGAGTTGTATAATTAAAATGAAGAAAAGGTAATTTTAGGCAAAGTATGTGGAAAGTCTTTTGATAATGAGATTGAGACACAAGTATTTTCTAGAGAAGATAATTGAGTCCCTATAATTTGAGACACTAAAACTAAAATATCTCTATCAGATGTATGCTTTACATATTAAAGCTAATATTCTAGTGTTATTTTCTAATATGAAACATCTAATATTCAATAACATACCAATATTTTTACATTCTATTTTTTAAAAATTTGTTCTTCCTTATCTTCTCTCATTTACATTCCATTTTTGTATACCATACACATATATTGAGCACCACATAAAGGCATACATTATATATAGACATATGTATGCATATTTAGGTGTATTATTAAGTCCTTAATATGTGATGTCCTTTGCTCAGTAAGCCGAAGTGTGTGTGTGTATGTTTATGTAAAACACACACAAAACAAGCTTATTATAATGATATTATTCTACCTCTATTTGTGTGTACAAAGCACTGTACTAAAGGATTAATCAAAGTTTTATTTGGATAGAGCTGATAATCTAATGAGAAAGAAACACATACTTAAAAACAAAAATATTGGGGCCGGGCGCGGTGGCTCAAGCCTGTAATCCAGCACTTTGGGAGGCGGAGACGGGCGGATCACGAGGTCAGGAGATCGAGACCATCCTGGCTAACACGGTGAAACTTCATCTCTACAAAAAAATACAAAAAAAAAAAAAACTAGCCGGGTGAGGTGGCGGGCGCCTGTAGTCCCAGCTACTCGGGAGACTGAGGCAGGAGAATGGCATAAACCCGGGAGGTGGAGCTTGCAGTGAGCTGAGATCCGGCCACTGCACTCCAGCCTGGGCGACAGAGCCAGACTCTGTCTCAAAAAAAAAAAAAAATTGGCAAATATAAAGGTAGAAGAAAGAGAAGCAGTAAGTATGACTTGATAATCAAATTATTTGTCTTTAATATATCAAATCAGTGATGTGAATATGATGTGTGATATCCAATGGTGATAATGGTGATATGATGCAGAATATGATACAGAAGAGTTGCCTTTACATCTGACCACAGTTGAGTGGTCAGCATTAGATTCCTCTTCTGGGGTTGAAGCAGCAGACCTGAAGAACGGAAGATGTCAAGATGTTAATATAGGCAATAATTCTGTCAGCAAAATTTTATTAGGCGCCAAGTCAGTGGAATTCATTGCCAACATTTGTTATAGGAGATAAAACATAAAAAAGAATCACAGCACATACCATCAATACTTGATGTCAACAGTAGTTGTTCATAAAGGACTATGGTAAAGTTGTAGAGAGTAAAAAGCGTCATGAGAAATGTCAACAAAGAACTTTCAGAATTCAGAAAAGGAGGAAATACTTAAGAAATTTGATCCAGGAAGGAACTGCAAAAGAAAATACTATTTCCTCTTGTTCACAAAAATAGGAAGGATTTTTCTATATCGAGAGGAGAAAACACAGTGGAAAAGGTAAGATAGGAAGGAAAGCAAAGGGAAATCATGGTAGGTAAAATGAGAGATGAAAGCAAAAGAGAAAAGCCTAAAATTGCTTTACTATCAATATTAAAAATTCTTAATTACTCTGCTACCAAAGTGGAGCCACCGAAGATTTTAAGGGGATTTTTAAATCGTAATTGCAAAAATTTTAGGAAGATTCCTCTGGTAATGAGTTGACGGTTTGATTGGAGGAATGGCCTCTAGAAGTAGAAAGATTAGATAAAATACTTGTGATTATTCAGAAGACAACTATGAGAGATGTTGCAGTAATAGAACTTGGGAGGGAATAAAAACAACTTGGATGTGGAAGCAAAGGGAAAAAAAGAGAAATCAAAGATGACACAAGGAATTTCACTTCTAGCCATGAGAGTGTTATAGGGGCCAGATTTATCTTCCTGCCGTAAACAACCAGAAAACTGAACAAAATATATAAAACAACAGCTTTCTGACATCAGACAATTGGCAGCACAGGACCATAATCTCTGCAGAAAAAAAAGAAAATAAAAGAAAAAATAAGGTGAGTCTTTCAGCTACACTGGCACTCTGCCTGGAAGTAATTTGTAACCCTCTAGCCCAGGGAGGGAAAATTCAAGCAGAGCTTCATATTGCTGAATTGAAGAGACAGATATCACAGTTCAGAGTGGCAGATGTAGCTAAAAATTGCAAGACAGAATATCAGAGAAGAGAAAGCTACACAGAGAAAGAGCTCCAGAAATTTGAGTAGGGGTCTTCTGGAGCCTCTGATGAATACTAATCTGTGTATGTAAAGGGTAAAACTCCACACACGAGAACAACTTCTGGGCAAAAGACAATTACTATGAAGTTATACAAGATTTTTGAAAATTCCCAGAGCTCACATAAGGGCCAGGGATAATTTTAATTTCCACTAGTTAGAATGGAGACAGATTTTTGAATATGTAATTCAAAAAAGATCCAAGAAAGGCTATGTCTTAGAAATTAGCCTAAATTACTCCTAGAGTATAGGCTAATCTTGATCTGTCATGAAAAAAAAAATCTTAACATCTTGAAATAATCCAACTGATCTACAAGAAGCTTAGCTACCTGTCAGAACAAAGTCTAATATTCTTTAAAGGAAAACAACAAAATCCAGTACCCAAAATATAAATTTACAATGTCCTTCATCAAATTAAATATTACAATATGTGAAGAATCAGAAGGTGTGGCCCATACCAGAAGAAAAACGAGCCAATAGAAACAGAATTGGAAATGAAAGAGATGATGAATTAACAGACAAGGACATTAAAACAGCTGTTATAAATATGCATGATATGCAGAAGAATTTAAAGAAAAGCACGTACGTAAGAAACAAAATAGAAGATACAAAAAAACTATAACTTCTAGAGATTAAACAGCACAAAATCTGAAATGAAAATGTTATGGATGAATTTGACAAAATATTAGATGCTGCAGAACTAAAATAAATAAATGACCTTGATGACATAACAAGATAAAAAATGACAGATGAAACATCAAGGGAGAAAAGAAGAAAGATGAAAAGACCTTCACTGATTGAGAGAAAATATCAAACTGTCAGATATATGTGCCACTGAAATCCCAGGAGACAAGTAAAATGAGAGACCAAAAAATAAAAAAATATATATTATTTTAATGACCAAAACACTTCCAAATTTGGTGAAAACTGTAATCCACAACTCTAAGAAGTTCAAAAAACCCCAAGCAAAATGGGGGTGGGAAGGCAAAACATGTCACAATCAAATTGCTGGAAAACAATGCAAAGAGAAGTATCATAAAGGCAATGAGAGGAAAAAAGGGTCACATTATTGGACCGGATGTGGTGGCTCAGGCCTGTAATCCCAGCACTTTGGGAGGCCAAGGCATGCAGATCACTTGAGGCCAGGAATTCCAGACCAGCATGACCAACATAGCGAAAACCCATCTCTACTACAAATACAATTATTAGCCAGGCATGGTGACGTACACCTGTAATCCCAGCAACTCAGGAGGCTGAGACATGAGGATCACTTGAATCTGGAGGTGGAGGTTGCAGTAAGCTGAGATCACACCACTGCACATCAGCCTGGGTGGCATAGTGAGACACTGTCAAAAAAAAGGAAGAAAGGAAGGAAGGAAGGAAGGAAAGAAGCAAGCACGGACAGACAGACAGAAGGAAGGAAGGAAGGAGAGAGGGAGAGAGAAAGGTAGGAACAAAAACTTCATGTTATTAAAAAGTGAACAAAAGATAAAACTATCAGCAGATTTCTAATAAGAAACTATTTTAGAAACTGACAAAAACAACTGTCCACTTAGAATGTTACACACAGTGCAATATGTTTCAAAAAAAATGGTGAAATAAAGACCTTAAGAAAAATAAAAACAGAATATTTTACCAGCAGACTTTTGATACAAAAAAAATTGAAGGAGATTCTTCAGGCAGATGATACCAGATGGAAACTGACTTTACTGAAATGAATGGAGAGCTGTTAAAATGATAAATTTGTGGAGAAATAAAAATGACTAACTTTTTTCCTGTTTTTAATTTTTTTCTTTAAAAAATAATTGACCGTTTAAGGCAGAAACAACTCACTATGGGGTTTATAAAAAATGAAGATGTAAAATGTATAACAATAGAACAAAGGATGGGATTGAGAGATCAAAGTATACTGGTTTAAGAGTGTTACATTTTATGTGAAATAGTATACTACGATTTGGAGATAGACAGTGATGTGTGAAAGATGTGTTTGGTAAACCCTAAAACAACTGCTATGTGTAGCTAATAAGTTAGTAGTAGAAATAAAATGGAACATTAAAAAATAAGTAAAATAAGACAGATAAAGAGGGGGAAAAGGGAGTCTTTTAAAAAACAGATAGAGCAAGGATAATAGATTTTAACCTAACCATAACAATCATATTAAAAAATAAATGGTCTAACTTCTCCAGTTAAAAATCATAAATCACTTAAATGAGTGAAAAATCAACACCTTATTATACATTGTCTACAAGAAACTCACTTTAAGTATAAAGATCCAGATAATTAAAAGTAACAAGACAGAAAAGAATACACCACGCAAATATGAATCTTAAGAAAGATGGAATAGCTATATTAATAATCAGACAAAGTAGGCTTCAGAACAGTAACATTAGCATAGATTTACAAAAGGGGCCAGGCGCAGTGGCTCACACTTGTAATCCCAGCACTTTGGGAGGCCAAGGCGGGCAGATCACAAGGTCAAGAGATCGAGACCATCCTGGCTAACATGGAGAAACCCCGTTTCTACTAAAAATATTTTTAAAAATTAGCCAGGCATGGTGGCAGGCGCCTGTAGTCCCAGCTACTTGGGAGGCTGAGGCAGGAGAATGGCGTGAATCTGGGAAGTGGAGCTTGCAGTGAGCTGAGATAGAGCCATTGTGCTCCAGCCTGGGTGACAGAGCGAGACTCGGTGTCAAAAAAAAAAAAAAAAGGAACATTAAATAACAATAAAAGGACAATTAACAAAAAAGACTTAGTCTACTTTTTATGCCCCTAATAACAAAGCTTCATAATACATGGAGCAAAAACTGAAAGAACTGAATTGAGAAATAAACAGATGGACAATTACAGTTGGAGGCCTCAATACACCTCTCTCACCAACTGATAGAATAACGTGACAGAAAATCAGTAAAGACAGAAAGGACTTGAGCAAGAATATCAACCAGGTGTATTTATTTGACCTTAATAGAGCATTCCATCCAACAGTAACAGAATACACATTCTTTTCAAGTGCACATGGAGCATTCACAAAGATAGATCACAGAAAGTGTCAAGAAAACAAAAGGATTGAAATCATACGAAGTATGTTCTCTACATGATGTACCTTAGTTAGAAATCAGGAACAGAATGATATCTGAAGATATCTTTGGAAATTTGACAATTAAACAACATGCATTTACTTTCCCTATAGTTCAAAGAAAATCTCAAAAAGGACATAAGACACTATTTTGAATGGAAAGAAAATGAAAATACGTGTCAAAATTTATGGAAGGCAGCTAATGCAGTGCTTGGATAACTTATAAACTTGGGATAACTTATATGCTTATATTAAGCATTTAAGAAGAAAAGTCTTGAACTAATTATCTAAGTTTCCACCTGAAGAAAATAAAAAAGAACAAGTTAAAATAAGCAACAGGATAATAACAAAGCTAAGAGTAGAAACTAATAAAATAGAAAGGGGACAATCAAAAGAAAAAAGTCAATGAAGCTGAAGCTTGTAACGAAAAACAGTTGTAAAACCTACTAATCAGAAAGATTTGTAAACCCTACTGACAGATGATCAAGATAAAAAGAGAGAAGAGGCCGGGCGCGGTGGCTCAAGCCTGTAATCCCAGCACTTTGGGAGGCCGAGACGGGCGGATCACGAGGTCAGGATGTCGAGACCATCCTGGCGAACACGGTGAAACCCCGTCTCTACTAAAAAATACAAAAAAACTAGCCGGGCGAGGTGGCGGGCGCCTGTAATCCAAGCCACTTGGGAGGCTGAGGCAGGAGAATGGCGTGAACCCGGGAGGCGAAGCTTGCAGTGAGCTGAGATCCGGCCACTGCACTCCAGCCCCGGCGACAGAGCAAGACTCCGTCTCAAAAAAAAAAAAAAAAGGGAGAGAAGAGACAAATTACCAATATCAGAAATGAAAAAGGGAGCATTGCTACAGAGGTCATAAACAAAAAAGAATAATAAAGGAATACATTAGCAACTTACTGTCAATAAATTTTAAAAATAGAGACACAAATTACTAAAGCTCTCTCAAGAAAAAATAGAATACCAAAACATTTCTATGTCAATTAAGAAATTGAATTCAAAGTTTAAAATCTTAAAAGAAAACTCCATCCCAAATGAAATTACACTGAATCCTTTAAAGCATTTAATGAGAAAAAAAATGCCAATCTCACACAAACTCTTCTAAAACATAGAAGAGGAGGGAATACTTCCCCGCTCAATTTATCAGACTAGCATTACCCTGATGACAAACCAAGATATAAATATTTCAAGAAAGAAAACTCAAGGAAAAAAAATTATCATGAACATATGCACAAGCATCTTGTACAAAACATTAGCAAAAAGAATCAGCAATACATAAAAAAGATAATACTTCATAACCAATTATAGTTCATCTCAAGAAAGCAAGGTAGTTTAACATAAAAGCAATCAGTGTGATGTACCTTATTAATAAGCCAAAAATGAAACTGATGATAATCTCCACAAATGCAGCAAAGCATTTAACAAAACTCCACCAAAATTCACGATAAAAGCTCTCAAAAACTATGAATGGAACTTCCACAATCTGACAAAGGATATACACAAAGAAACCTATCATCATATAAATAACATAACATAATATATAAATAACAGTACAAGTAACATAATATAAATAACAGTAAAAGACTAGATAATTTCCTCCTAAGATTGGGAACAAGACAAGGATGTCCACTCTCCCCACTTTTATTCACTGTAGTACTAGAGGTCTTAGCCAATTTAATAAGGTTAAAAAAAAAAGAAAGAAAAGAAAAGAAAATCATCCAGATAGGAAAGAATACGTGAAACTTCATTATTTACATTTCCTGGATATGTAAAAAAATTCTGAAGAATCTGTGGAAGAGCTATTAGAAATAAGTGACTTTAGCAAGACAGTATACAAAGGAAATATGCAAAAATTAATTGCACTTTGATGTATTTTCAGAAAACATTTAGAAACTGAAAATTTTTTCTAAGAAAAAATCATTTTAATGGCATCAAGAAATACTTCAGAATAAGCTCAATAAACTGTACAAGATCTGTATACTAAAACTCACAAAACACTACAGAGATAAACAGGACAAATAAAAGGAGATATATAATATTCATAGACGGAAAGACGTAGTTTTATTACAATGGAAATTCTTTCCAAATCAATCTATAAATTCAATGCAATTTCACACAAAATATCAATGTTTTTATGTAGAAATTGATAAGCTGATTCTAAAAGTTATAGAGAAAATCAAATTTGTAGGTAATTATGTAAAGAATTTTGGATTTATCTCAGGTTTGCAAGGCTAGTTTAACATTTGAAAGTCAATTAATGTCATCCATCATATAAACAGGCTAAAAAAGAAACATTACAGTATCATTATCAATAGATGCAGAAATATCATTTGACAAAATCCAATGCCCATTCATGATTTAAAAAAAAAAAAAAAACTCTCAGTAAACTAGGAATATAGGAATAGAAACTTCCTCAACTTGATAAAGAAGATCTTGGAAATGGCAGGCACAGCAGTTTATACCTGTAATCCCAGCACTTTGAGAAGCCAAGGTCAGTGGATCGTTTGAGCTCAAGAGTTCAAGACTGGAGGTTATAGCTGATACAATAAGACAAGGAAAGGAAATAAAAGGTGTAATGATTGGGAAGCAAAAATAAAACTTTATTTGCTTGCAGATCACATGATTGTCTATGTAGAAAATCCTAAAGAACTGACAAAAAAAAAAAGTACCTACTGGAACTAATCAGTGTTTTAGCAAGTTTCCAGGAAATAGGTAATAATACGAAAGTCAATCGTTTTCCTATATACCAGCAATGAACAAGTAGAATTTTAAATGAAGAACATAATAAAATTTACATTAGCACTCTTAAAAAATAAAATGCTTAGACATGACTCTAACAAATTATGTGCAAGATCTATATGAGGAATATTACAAAACTTTGATAAAAGAAACCAAAGAACTAAAGAAATGGGGAGATATTCCACAAGAAGATTCGGTATTGTCAAGATGTCAGTTCTTCCAGACTTAATCTATAGATTCAATGCAATCTCAACCAACATTCCAGAAAGTTAGCTTATAAATATTGACAAACTGATTCTAAAGTTTATATGGAGGGACAAATTACTCTGAATGGCCAACACAATATTGAAGGAGGGAGGAAAGAGGGAAGCAAGGGTTGAAAAACTACCTGTTGGATACTCTGTTCAGTAACTGGGTGGTGGGAGCAACTGTACCCCAAACCTCAGCATTATACAATATACCCATGTAACATAAGTGCACATGTATCCTCTGAATCTAAAATAAAAGTGGAATTTTTTTTAAAAAAAAGAAAGAACCAGACTAAATGCTCATCAACTGAATAACAGTTAAGTAGATGTTTGTACATTCATAAATAAAAAACAAAAAGTCACACACAGACACAAGTGTATCACTCTGTGAGGATGCTGATAATGGGGAAGGCTATACATGTGTGAGGCAGGGAGTATATGGGAAATCTCTGTACTTTCCCCTCAATTTTGCTGCTGTGAACCTAAGACTACTCTGAAAAATAAAGTCTAATTTGTAAAAAAAAGTTTAATCAATACCTTTAAACAGGAAATCATACTAGTAGTAAAAATAAAATTTCTCAGAGAACTATGGCTAATGAACAGTTATCTATTTTAGGGACTTGACTATTATGAATTTATAATTTCTTACTATCAACAAATAGGTCATTTAGAAACAAAACACATTGCAATTCCACTAGGAATCCATTAGAATGGCTAAAATTAAAACACTATTAATATCAAGTGTTGACAGGGATGTGGAGCAACTCACACAGTGTAATTAGGAGAGCGAAAGGGAGCAAACAGTTTGGAAAGCAGTTGGCAGACTTTTTGGCAGTTAAAGATATATCTGCCATATGATCCAACCATTCCACTTCTAGCGATTGACCCAAAAGAAAGGAAAGCATTTGTCTACACAAATTTGCATACCAAAACATGGCTAATAGCTTTATTCATAATAGCTAAAAGCTTGAAACAACCTAAATACCCATTAGCAGGTAAACAGAGAAACAAATTGTGTAATATACATTTGATGGAACACAACTCAGCAATTAAAAGGAACAAATTTCTAATCCCTGCTATAATAGGAAGGAATTTCAAAATACATTATCCTCCCTGAACAGAAGAAGCCAGACACAAAATAGTATATATGAATCTATTTATTTTCAATACTATAGAAAGAATAAATGTAATTTCTAACGACCAAAAACAGGTCAGTGGTTGCCCAAAGCCTGGAGTGGGAGGGACTGATTGTGAAGGGACACAGGGCAACTTCTGGGGTGAACGAAACATATATATTTTTAGGTTTGGGGTATTTTGTTTTGTTTTGTTTTGTTTTCTTGGTTTTGTTTTGAGACAGGCTCTCACTGTTGCCCAGGCTTAAGTGCAGTGGCACCATCACAGCTCACTGCAGCCTCTATCTCCTGGGCTCCAGCAATCCTCCTGCCTCAGCCTCCCAAGTAGCTGGGACTACAGGCATACGCCACCACACCCGGCTAGTTTTTGTAGTTTTAGTGGAGACAGGGTTTTTCCATGTAGGCTAGGTTGGTCTCAAACTCCTGATCTCAGGTGATCCACTAGCCTTGGCCTCCCAAAGTTCTGGGACTACAAGCGTGAGCCACCCCACTGGGGCCGAAACACATGTATCTTGATTGTAGTAGTAGGCACACATGGGTTATTCGTTTGTTAAGACTCTTCATTTCATTGTATGCAAATTACACCTTCATCTAGGCCAAATGGCCATTAATAAGAAGATAAATAAGACAGTGATGGGAGATAATGCATTACATACTGAGAACAAATGCTGCTACATCATACAGGTGAGGATTCTGACAAAGCAATAATTAAAGAACTGGAGCTCTGGAGAAAGATCAAGACCAGAGAGTCATTTGTAGAAAAATCAGAGTTGATGACTTCAGATTATAAGAATCATCCAATGAAGAGAAGAACATGAGAGCAGTCAGTCAAAGCTCAAACCTTAGGGGAAACAAAATGTATAAACTAAGAAGACAAGTCAGGGAAGGAATAGCCAGAAAAGTAAAAGTAAAGAAGAAAGGTAAAATGACCTGGAAATAAAAGGAGAATTTCAAGGAGCTACAGGAGGAAAAATAATGTAGACAGAACCTGGAGAAGAACATAAAAGGAAAATTACATGTACTATCTATACATTTATATTTGACTTTGAAGAAGCAGTTTCAGTGGTTAGCGTATTAGTGTGGGTAAAAAATACACTGCAGCAAGCTAAATAGTAAGTGGAATGGAAGGAGGGAAAATAAGCCGGGACTGCTCTTTCTAGACAGCCATTCGTAAAGCCAAGAGTAGAACAGCCTATGGCTTGAGGAATACAAGGATGAAGAAAAGATGTGTTACAATGTGGCGAATTTTAACTTGGACTAAGAGGAAGTTTCTATGGTGAAAAGAATTGTTTAAATTTCAAGGAAAGCAACGATTGATGAAATAAGATCTGAGAAAAATTGTTGATTAGAGATAAGCTCTGTGAATTAATGAACACATTTCTAAAAAATGCAAGATCTTTGCCAGGTTTTTATGAACACTTTGGAGAACTGGACCACATGTGTAAATGTTAGATAATTGTAATCAATGATGGAACTAATGAAGTTCATCAGAAAAGATGGCTGCCAAGTCAGGCATTGACTCTGCCTATCACTGGCTACTCCTAACATCATGGAGTGACAGTAATCAGCCACCTAAGAACACTTAAAAATGAAGGCACACACTATTGTGACACTGAATAGTGAGATCAGATAGTCATGTAACAGATAAGAAAAGAATTCAAGTTCTCACCTAATTTTTTAACATATTGAAACCTACTACATGACAGGCATTGCACTAAGCGATAGGCACATAGACCAGAGAACAAGTGGAGACTGGGGTCTGGGTACTCATTCTCCAGATTTCCTTCTTTCTATAACACAGTTCCATCCCATGAACAACTACCACAAGGCAGCTCTCTCCTCAGCTAATATAAGACATAGCATCTATCCCGTTAAGAGGGAAATCCAAGCACACAAACAATTTTAATTTAACCATCACTGAAGGTAAACTCTAGTAGAGTTGGAACAGAAGTATGGAGACAGAAAATGATGAAGACAGGGAAGAATTCATGGAAGTCCTGAAGGGTGCATCTTGAAGGATGAGAAATATCTAATTTGAATCCCTATTCTGGGTAATACTAGAAGCTTAAATCTGGTCATTTTAGCCAGTTTAGGGTTTTCTTAGTCACATTAAGGTTTGCCCTCTGCTTTTCCTCTCCAGAGTGAAGTTTGAGTTTTAGGGGAGACATTGAGCCAGGATTTCAGGGGTGGGAATGTCTGGGCTTCAGATGTTGGAATTTCTGCACTCTATCAATGCATGTACTAACTTTTTGTCCCAAGACCTAGTTTTGGCTCAGCTAATTTTCTTGCCCTTCTCAGGCATACTGGAAAAGTGCACCTGTTCTTCCACACAACTCTGAGGGCAAACAGAAAATCCAGAAGGGAGTTGTGGGGAGAGTCAAGCTAGCTCTGCCTGGTCACGTCATGACATCATTTTTCCTTTCTGCCTCAACAGAACTAGCTTGGAAGCAAGAGGTGAAGCTGAGGAGTGGGAAGTAGAAACTTGAGGTTTGTCACCACTTCTGAGGGGTTGGGTTTCACCAGTGGAAAGTGCTAGCTGAAGACGAAAAGGATACGTGGAAACTTCAGACACCCCAGATTTCCTTCTTTCTAGAATATAGATTTGCTCCCTTGGTCTACCAAAAGCCACAGCTACTACAATGCAGCTCTCTATTCAGCTACAGCCATGTTCTCCAGGAACTGGTGGCAGTTCCCTCCCGTGACACCTTCGGGACTTTGCTGCCCCTCCCCCATCATTCCCAATTAGATTTCACTTTGTAAGTTTTCTTTTAATAAACTCAGTTCAGTTTCTCTAACTGAAATGTGCCACCTGATCTCCACCAAGACTCAACTGATACACAGCAGAATTTCATAACCATCATTATACATTTATAAAATACATGGACAAACACTTCTTTAATGGAAAATTTGTATCATTTTCCCCTTGATTTTGTATTTCCATTCCATTTTTCTCATGAATTTTTTTCCTAACAAATATATGCTTGATAGTCTTTTACTCAACATTTCAGTAAACAATTTTCTATGCAACAAAAATATGTATATAAATGGGAACATTTACCTTGTTTTTACTTCATGTGACTTCATGAAATAAAAATGAACGATATGCCGAATACTAGCAAAATTTTTTCTGAATTGTCATTACAGCTATGAATCCACAATTTATCAAACATAAGTATAAATTTTGATTTAAACATGATTAAATGTAATAAATTTTTATTGGAAATGCATCTTTTAATGAAAAAAATGATGATTTTTCTCCCAACTAGTTTCTGTTTCCATGGATAAATATAACTTATAGCTACAGTGACGCAGGGTTCAGAGTAAATCAATAGCAAGTCTTAAAAAGGGTTGGACCACAGGAAGTTCAGAGCTTACAAAAGGTACACTAATTAGTGTTACTAAATGAATTTTTAAGGAGTAGAACCAACAAGACATTTCTGTTATAAGTATATGGCAAAAATTAAATAATAAGTGAGCAGAAAAGAGGCTAGTAGAGACCAGGATATTTGTGCTTACAGTTAAAATAAAATAGAGGCTTAAAGTATACAATAATCTGGCAGAAGCTAATGAAAATGTTTTTCCTGTGGCCCTGAATAAATGTTCAAAAAATATAAATACAAACTTAACACTAATATGTGATCCTTTTTCTAGAAAACACAATATTGCTATTTGGTAAGTAAATATAGAGTTTTCACTTTCTCCTCTTTGAAATTGTACAATAAAGGCAGCTAAGGCACAGACTGAGGTCTTGATTTTAGTAGGCTTCAAAGATTCTCAAGTCCCTTTTTTGGTTGTGCTGAAGATTCTGTATATGTTGCAGGGAACATTTCCGAGTGAGATCCAGAGAGATAGTTTTGGTTTTGGTTTTGTTTCTTAGAGGTGGAAGAAGGAGGGCTTGAGAAAGGGCAGATATGGAAGAACTAGACCCATTCTTAGATCAGGCAGCCTTAGGAAAGAGTGTGAATGGGAACTTGAGTATCTGGAAAGCCTTTTAACACCCTGTGTGCCCCCGTTCCATTACCCTATACCCCATGGGGAAACTGTTGCTGGCCCCCAGAGGATGATCTCCAGGTGTGACAAAATTAAGTACAGCATCACCTGGAAAAAGGAAGGAAAGGTCACTGCTTAGACAAATCATTCAGATTTACACTGTTCTACTTTCCTTAGACATGTTTTCTTTTTCCAAGCTGCTAATACCAAACAGCCAAAGAACTATGAGCCCAGTTAAGAATGTGAAACTGGATCTTTTGTATATTCTAAGGCCAAGTCTACACAATAGCAAAGTGTCGGATGTTTTGTCTCTACATTGCCAAACATCTGGATTGAATGAAGATTCGACTAAATGGACTTGATGTTCCTCTTGTTTTCCTTCTTAAAGGTGTCATTTACTCCTTCTGGCTGTGAAACACCCTTAGATATCAGTAGCAGATCTGAGCATGAAGTCAACTGCCTACCCAGAGAGGAAAAGAAAGGAAGTCTTACTCAATCTTTCCATGAATTTTCTTCTTTTTTCTTTTTCATTATTTTTCTTAAGCTCTTTCAGGGGCTTCAAAGTTCAGGCCATGTCACTCTACCTAATCTATCAGAAAAGGGCCAATCAGGTGTTTCTGTTGTCTGCTAACACAATATTGCCTTTCAGCCTCCATTTAAGGGTTAGTCCTCTCCCCTGCTCACTCTCCCTCACGAAGGTGGGCGAGCCCTTGCTCCTTGGTAATTTCCTCACCCTTTCGGGCTCACACTAAGATAAAGGGAAGCAGCCCCAGCCATCTCAAAGCTACACATTAAACAAAGCAACATAATGAGCTGCATTTTGTTGAGGGCTCTCCAGGTCCCCCAAATCTTTCTCAAATGTGATTGTTTATAAAATGTTTGATAAAAATAAATGATGCTTTCAATTTAAACAAAATTTCACACTGTTACTGGTTTTAATAACAGTTTTGACAGATGAGATTTTCATCATCTGTTTTTTCTTTGTGAAGGCTTCTTCAATAAACTAAAAATGCTTTAAACTAACAGATGTGACTATAAAGTAAGGCTTGAGTGTGAGACATCAGGAACTAAAGCTTGTCAAATGCTTCAAGATAGAAATTTATCCCTAGTGTAAGCATCTCCTGGGGATCAGGAAAGTCAGGAACCTCACGGTTGCTGGTTAACATGTGAAGCTTGTTTCAGCAGCAAGATGCCATTTATTCCAAACCGGTCATCTATCTACAGTTGTTCCTCCCTATCTGCCTTCTGGATTTCTACTACTTCAGCTATCAGAAACCTGTTAAGAAGTCAGCCCAAATTTGTTGGAGCTGATGTTGACATCTGATAAACTGATGATTCACAATTATTTTTCCATCAGCTCAAAAATTATTTGAATTTTCAGTGATACTGTGTTTACAATAAAGACGTTATTTTTGTTTACTTTAAAAAATATATATATATATATTTATCTTTTAACAGAATTGAAGGCTTGAAACTAAGTACTCTGATTTTGAAATAGCACACTTGCCTCCAAAATAAATGGTTTGGGGCCAGGCACAGTAGCACAAGCCTGTAATCCCAGCACTTTGAGAGGCCTAGGCAGGCAGATCACTTGAGGTCAGGAGTTTGAGACTAGCCCAGCCAATGTGGTAAAACCCCATCTCTATCAAAAAAAAAAAAAATACAAAAATACAAAAATTAGCGGGACCTGGTGGGCCGTGCCTGTATTCCCAGTTACTTGGGAGGCTGAGGCAGGGAGATCACTTTGAGCCCAAGAGGCAGAGACTATAGTGAGCCGAAATCATACCACCGTACTCAAGCCTGGGCTACAGAGTGAGACTCTGTCTCAAAATAAATAAATAAATAAAATTAAAAGAAAACGGTTTGAAGGAACATTTTTCTTCCTTTTTGTGGTGTCTTTTTATGTTTTAAGCTGTTATTCTTGCAGAGAAATACAACATTGAGAGGCATATTGGCAAATTAGTTTAATAACAAAAGTAATCCTAAAGCTTAGGTAAATCAAGGGGTAATATTACAGAAAGAACATTTTTTCTTAAACCTTGTCATATTCTAATGAAATAACCCTATCACATCAAAAAAAGTATATGTTGAAATTTATTGGCATGACCTAACAATTAAAATAAGAGACTAAGAAATACTGATTTTCATTTCCGTCTTTCCCACTAATATGGGCATACACACACACACACACAGGCATATACATATATATTTCATTACGCTATTTAATCCACAATGTTATACTTTCCCTTGAAACACAAAGCATTTGACTTCCACATTGTAGAGTTAATGAGTGAGTTATACGTCACTTCATATCTCACTAGTCTTCTTCTGCTTCTTATAATGAAATCTGTGAATGGGCCAGGCACAGTGGCTCATGCCTGTAATCCTAACAGTTTGGGAGGTCAAGGCAGGAGGATTGCTTGAGCCCAGTAGTTCAAGACCAGCTTAGGCAACATAGCAAGACCCCGTCTCTACAAAAAAGTACAAAAATTGGCTGGGCATGGTGGCTCATGTCTGTAGTCCCAGCTACTTAGGGGGATGAGATGGGAGAAATGTTTGAGCCCAGGAGGCAGAGGTTGCAGTGAGCCAAAATTGCACCACTGCACTCCACCCTAGGAGACAGAGTAAGACCCTGTCTCAAAAGGAAAAAAAAGAAGAATTATGCTAATGACTGCATTTGTAGGCCCACAAGCCCTCAGTATATGGGCTATCCCTGACAGAAGCAAAATCTTGTTCCTCCCTTCTGAAAAGATCTAAGGAAGTTTCTCTGCCAAAAGAGGTACTCACAAGGATCATGACAGTGTAAGGCTAAGTGGTAGAGCTCTGTTGGACAGACTTTGACCTGAGACAAGCTGGGAGACCTCAAAGCAAGACATTGCATGAAGGAGCAGAGAGCTTCAATGAGAACAGAGGAGAAGATCTGAGAAAAATGCTGAGAACAGCCTTCAGCAAGAGTAGTCAGGCAGTCCAAAGCCAGTGTCCAAAGGTCCTGTCTAGATCAAACTAGGATTGGGCAACAATTGGAACAAAGTGGCACTGGACTAGAGGCGAATTCAGAGCACAGGGTCTAGCTGTGTTCACCAGGGAGGAGGCAGAATCTAAGCTCCTGGGAGAGAGACTGGGAGAACCAAGGAGAGCTTCAGAGCTCCAGTCCTTGCTAAAGCCTGGGATTCTGGATACAGTGTCCAGGCTGAGAGGAGAGCAGCGTGGGGGATAAAGCAAGCAGTCAATAGGATGGACTGGGTTGCGGTGTGGGAGGGCAGGATGGGGAGGGGTTAGGCACACTGGGACTCAGGCAGCTTGTGCTTGGGCTTCAGTGCTCGTGCAGTACATTGATGTATAAGTATGCCTTCGTGGGTCTGTCTCCTCTGCTAGGCTCTGAGCTCCTTCTCCTCTGTCCCTCTCTTTGGCTACTGTGTTCTGTCTTTGTTTCTTCAGCACTCAAGTAGTGTCTCCACAGAACAGGAGCTGAATTTGGTGCCTCTAAATGGGTGAATACAGGGCCCAGAGTGAAAAATGGCTGAATGAGTAACTATGAAACCACTCTCAAAAGTAAAAGGGCATACAATTCTATTTGGCACTTGGAACATACTCTTACAGCAGAATTCTGTCTTTAGATCATAAAGAGAGTTATCTGATGGTGGTGGTATCATGCTTCTCTATATGTGAACACCAAAAGACTTAAATTATAGCCCTGTGCCTTTATCTTTTATGGAGGCTACAACCATCTTGATTATTTCTTACCTGTCAACTGTACAAGACATGTACTATGGTCAGAAATGGAACTATAAAAAAGATAAATTTTGTGTTAACTAAATTTAACTATAGCAATTAAGAATATGGCTCTTTTTTTCATTTCAACATATCAGAAGCTAACCTTCTATCATTTCACTCCTTTTTCCAAACTCTGAATGAACTTGGATCTATTCTTCATCCTTTTCTGCCCTGATCATTGCTCGGCTCAGTTTAAATGATCGTTCTTCCTTCTCCTCTGTCCCTCTCTTTGGCTACTTCTTCCTCCTACCTCTAAATATTTTCACTTTTATGTGTTTGTCAATCAGCCATTTGCTCATTTATTCATCCAACAAACATTAATTAAGCTCTGTGGCAAGTACTATCTAGCTGTTGAGTATGCAAAGGTAAAAGGATATTATCTTTGCCTTCAAGAATAGCCCAGTACAATGAGAAAGAGTCACTCCTACTCATAAAGACATACATAAGAGGGTAACGTCTTCTACCACTTTCCTTGTCCTGTGGAAGAGTTCAGTCTAGCTCCAGCTAATGCCTCTTTGGAGAGAAGCAGGGGTTTCCTCTTTTTTTTTTTTTTTTTTTTGGTATCACCACCTTGAGCTCCACACCTAGGGTTGTTGTAAGACAGACGAGGCCTGGGCAAGGTCTTGGAGAATACACAAACCTAGCTCTAGAGTGCCATATTAAATGCTGTTCAAAGATGGCTCATACTCATGGTCAATGAGAAGGGCTGCTGGGTGCTACGTGGGCTTCCATGAACTTCACCTGGGTAGGGGACATAGAGTGCCTTCCCTGGTAGAGATCTGTAGCTCCTTCACTTCCTGCTCTCTATTTCTATAGTGCCTCCTCCTCCTCCTCTTACCCTGCCCCTGGGGATATATAATTAAGACTATGAACTAGATTAGTCTCTGAAGGCAGCAAAACTCACTCAACAAGCATGCATTCAAATCTTTCTGATTTACACTAAGACCAGAGGATTTTCAAATATTTTTAGCATTTGTTCTGGGTGACTCATTGTCTAGCTGTCTAGTCCTGGGATAGGGAAAAGGGAGGGTTGCAGAGATCAGGAGGACGTCCTCAGGAAACAGTAAAGAAATGCAATTACTTCAAGGATAGGAAAAAATATATATTAATATATTAAATATATCAATGTATGGAGATATAACCCCTCTGCCTTTTTATGTAAATGGCTAAGTAACATTGCATTAAATGAGAGAGTTGGAGGAACTGGGGTGGGGAGTCCCCATCCAGTCTGCCAGGAGACAAAGTTTTGATCCTGCCAAAGGTTCTAATTCAATTTCTTTCCATGCTTTTACTTCTCTGTTTCATGCAAGCCAGCATTTTTTCCTCGTCTATTCTTTACTTATTCCCTGCAACCTGACTTCCATTTTCACTGCAGTACTGAAACTAGGCTCTTAAAGGTCACCAAATGCTTTCTATCTGGCAAATCCAGGGAATATTTCTCAGTCTTCACTTTCCTTTGAGTCTCTGAAGCCATGGTCCCTGTGCCAGCCACATGGTTACAAGTACCACGTTCAACATTTGCTTGTCCCCTAACCAAGAAGATTTTGAACAGCAAGCCATGGGTGGTTTGGTTGTGAAAACAATAGGTACTTAGAATGATTTTTTCTTTAAGTGTTTTTACAAACTACACTCTCTTCCCCTAGATAATGCTATTCTATCTGAGTGGGGGCAGAGAGGTGGAAAAGTTGTGTCTCCTGTCTGTTGATCACTGGTCTACAGAAACAAACTCCTGGAGCCTGAAGACCTCTATTCCAATCTCAGCTTTACAATCTGCCTTTTCATGCAACCTTGGCAAATCACTCAGCAGTTTCATTTTAAAGACAGAGGTGATAACATATGGGCAGTGGCAAAAAAAAAAAAAAAAAGAAAGAAAGAAAAGAAAAACTGATAGATCACAAACAAAGCTGATGCTCCAGTGCACTGTACCCATCTGGGTTCAGAGGAGGATACATAGCCATTTCCAGGACAAGGCCACTCCAGCAAAGAATGAGCCATCACACAGTGTACCTCAGGGCCTTAGGAGCTGCTACAACTTTTCTCTCAGTGCAACTCCTGCATCCAGGGCAAGGGATGGCAAAGAGAATAAAAGGGAGAAGCCAGCGGTAAAAAGGTGGTCTTTGTGGGGCAAGAAACTCTACTTAGACTTCAGTCAATTGTTCCACCTACTGTTGCCCATGAGAACAGCCCGTGTGCCAATTTTCTTTGAAAATTTTTAGGCTTCACAAACCTCTCCTTACAATTTGGAGGCATCAGCTTTCAATCCTCTGTTAAGCTTGTTTCCCCCATTGCAGAAAAAACAACATGTGCAAATGTTCCCCAGCACTTTTCTCCTTAACTAAACAGACCCCTTTTCTTGTTCTCATGAGGAATAAAAGAAACTCATTTTTAGTTGTACAGAGCTAGCTCACTTGAAGCTTTCATTAAGATCCATTTTTACTAGTTAATACATCCATGTGCAATGAAATAACTTTGTAAAATCTAAAGAATTTATATTTTATTGATCAACAATAATGAATGATCTCTTTTGCTCTTTTGCCTTCCATTGCATTTAAATTGTTTTTTTTTTTTTCTTTTTTTCTTTAACACTATCTTCTTTCCTTTTGCCTCTTGAGCACTAATGGTGAATATCCCACCAGGCTTACTCAGTACTCAGAGCTTTCCTCTTTGCACTCACCACTGGAGACTCCTCGTGTTCAGGACAAGCATTATGACCTCCACAATGACGACATCTCTATTACTTATTCCCTAGTGGTGTCTTAGTTTTGTAGGGACGTTCAAAATACCCTGACTTCACCTGAGTGTAGATTCACATTCCATTCAATTCTATAGGAGGAGAAAGAGAAATGAAATGAGTATCTATGAATGATCTACCTTGTACCGGAGTCTGTGCTGATATTTTATACATCGTTGTTCCTATTTTTCAAGTTACAGAACTGAAGCACAGAACACTGACATCACTGAAGGTCACCCAGCTAATAACAAACAAACAACTGATATGGCCAAGTTCCTTGCTGAGATCTGTCTGATCTCCATGTCCATGAGTTTTTTTACCATGTTACTTTCCTTGAAAGTACAGCATACAATCATTCCTTCATTTCACTCAAGAAAGGAGATCAACTTCTTTGTATTAAATTTGGAGTTCACATGTTTTGGAATATTAAGACGACTTTTTTAAACCTGATAATTGATGTCCAGGACTAATTTGCTGAATTTACTGAATACGTCTTGAGAACTTTCCTAGTACTGGTAGCTGCTACACATCTGGCTGGCAAAAACAATCAGGAGGTCATCACTCATGGTCATCAAAAAGGTTGCCATCTTTTTTTCCCTAATTCCAATCTCTGTAACATGTGGTCTGCACCATACACTAATCTCCTTAAAATTCCATTTTCATACTAAAAAATCTTTTCTTAAGCACATACTCTTTGCCACAATGTGTGCCTTCTACTTGAGTTACCAAAAAGATTCAGGCACCTCTAACCTCAAGTAACAGACATTTGGGTAATTCCCTCATACAAAACCATCAGTGACTTCCTGTCAACTACTTTGAACTCAACCTTGTGTTCAAAGCACTTATTGTAGTGTTTAGTCATCCTTCTCTACTCTAAACTCATAGACTGTGACTGCCATACTGTTTAGTTGTTATAATTGTCTCTCATATGTTAATTTTATCTCCCAGTGACACTATAATCTACTTAAAAGCAGGACTCACTGCTTACAATCATTCTTTTTGGTCATACACAAGACAAGGGATTACTTCTTTGGCTTTGAATCCAAAGAATTCTTTCATCTTGTGATGATTTAAAGAACTTTAAAAGATTTGTTGATTGGTATTTAAGGATTAAACCCAACACTAGAGAATTTTCCTCCTGGTTAAAAAAATCCACTTAATTCTTTAATACAAAATAATCACTGAGATTTTTGATAAAAATTGATTTTAAAAGATGTTTGTATGGGAAGAGGAGAGAAAGCATTGTTGGTCATATGACAGCTAAGGTTTCACCTCACTTCTTTTTAATCATCAACTATCACTTTGGTTTTCCTTTCACCAAATTGCATCTGAAATTTTGCTAATCAGCCCAAAACTGTATGCCCATTATTATGCTATTTCAGAGAAACATCAGGCCAAATCCTTGTGCAATTTTCTTATAATAACTATACTCTTCTATTATTTTACTTTTGAGTATAAGGAAAAGGAAATATTTCACTTTAGGCAAAGCTGTCGGGTAAGGGAGTTTGCTTTCTTGACCCCACCCCATTTTGCTCTCTGTGCCCCATGGCCTGCCACTGGACAGAGTCAGCTGAAAGGACCCAGGGGACTGGGCCTTATCTGTCCACTGGGCCAGGCTGGCTGCTCCTGATAACCTTCAGTGGCTAAAAAGTTTGATTGCCCTGAAGAATACAGCATCTGATGGGGAGCACAATGGGTTGACACTGGTGGGGGAAATAGTATCTACTTCCTAACACATGGCCATGGATGCACTGTGGTAATGAAGGGTCTAGGAGCAGGTGGAAATAGAATTCCAGAGAGGCAGCCAGCACCAGAAAAGTTGGCCAATAGGTGGATGAGACTTAATCCTTGGCCTTTCTGGTTCAGAGACTTGGAAATGTAAGACATATCTTCAAGCCAGTGGACTAGAAAACCAGTGAGTCACCAGCTCGGTCACATAGATACAGGGAAACAGATTACAACTTCAATTAAGCAAAATAGGGTCTGCAGTAAGAGTAACTTGGGGCTCCAATAATTCCTAGAGAATGAAGCAAGTTCATCTTGTGAGTAAGACTAAGGGGTCTTCAGGGCTCCAGAAATTCAAGAGGAGTTGGATTTCAGCTTAACTATACTACTAGTAAACCACAATGCAATAATAATGAGGACACATACATTAATGCAAGACACTATCCTTACAAGTACATTCTTTTATTTTTTTTCCCCAGAGAGACAGGACCTTGCTCTGTCACCCAAGCTGGCGTGCAATGGCCTGATAATATCACACTGTAGCCTCCGTCTCCTGGTCGCAAATAATCTTCCCATCTCAGCCTCCCAAGTAGCTGGGACTATGGGTGCACACCACCATGCTGGCTAATTTTTAAGTTTTTTGTTTTGTCTTGTTTTGTTTGTTTTTTTAGAAACAAAGTCTCATTATGTTGCCCAGGCTGGTCAACATAAACTCCTGATCTCAAGAGATCCTCCCACCTCAGTCTCCTGAGTAACTGGGATTACAACCATGTATCACCACACCCAGCCTATAAACGTGTTCGAACTGGAGCCCTCCAAAGTGTCCAAGAATGATGCCTAGGGTCAAGTTTCAAGGTGGGAGGCAGTTTTTGAGGCGCTCAATTCACATCTGCTTTTGCCTACGCAGAAGACAGAACCAGCACAAAGATTTACCTGTTCCAATGTAATGCCAATTTGGTTGGTTTTCTTTGCACCAAGGATGCAGGCAGAATAGAATAGCACAGTGACCAACAAACTATGGCCCATAAGACAAATCTGGCCCATCACTTGTTTTTTGTTTTTTTTTAATAAAGCTTTATTGGAACAGAGCACCGTAATTTATTTACATATTATCTAGAACTTATTTCACACTGCAGTGGCAGAGCTAAATAGTTGTGACAAAGACTGCACGGCCTGCAAATCCTAAAATATTTACTCTCCGATCCTTTATGGAAAAAGGTTACCGACTCCTAAGGTAGTGCATAGTGGGGCCAGACTATCCACTATTCTAAGAGCTCTGTTCCTACCCTTATTAAGCAGGTAAGTTTAGGCAAATCACTTTAATTCTTTATGCCACAAAATTCTCATCATTTAAACTGTGATAATAATATAATTTCCTTCATGGAGTAATCAATCCTCCATATCTATAGGTTCTACATCTGTAGATTCAACCAATCATGAATCAAAAATATTTTGGCCGGGCGCGGTGGCTCACACCTGTAATCCCAGCACTTTGGGAGGCCGAGGCGGGCGGATCACGAGATCAGGAGAATGAGACCATCCTGGCTAACACAGTGAAACCCCATCTCTACTAAAAATACAAAAAATTAGCCGGTCGTGGTGGCGGGCGCCTGTAGTCCCAGCTACTCCGGAGGCTGAGGCAGGAGAATGGCGTGAATCCAGGAGGCGGAGCTTGCAGTGAGCCAAGATCGTGCCACTGCACTCCAGCCTGGGCAACAGAGCCAGGCTCCCTCTCAAAAAAAAAAATATTTGGGGGAAATATTTTGTCTGTGCTTAACAGGTACAGACTTTTTTTTTTCTTTTATTTATTCCATAAATAATACACTATAGAAAGTATTTACGTATCATTTACCTTATATCTGGTATTATAAATAATCTAGAGATGAGTTTAAGTATACAGGAAAATGTGCATAGACTATATGTAAATACTATGCCATTTTATATCAGGGACTTGAGCATCCACTGATTTTGGTATTTGCGCGGTCCAGGAACCAATCTCCTACAGATACTGAGAGAAGATTATAGTTATAAAAACTTAATGCAATCATACATGGAATGTGCCCAGCACAGTGTCTGGCATGTAATAAGTATCATATAATAATGAACAATTATTGCTATCCATCAGGTAACAGCATTTTCAGAATTGTATTCAAGCAGAATTTGTTTCTAATATAGAGCCTATAAAATAAGAGTGCACTCTTGATAAAGGTACCAGTACAGGCACTGGCCAAAACCAGTTGAATCTGGATAAGACACTTGGTTTTAGTATTGTCAATATAAAAATTTTTAAGAAGATCACTTATCATTCTTTATTGCTGGGAATCTCCACAGTATCTTGTAAACTGCTTTAAACAGGTACTTAAAGTTTCCTGTTGGACTCTGTCAAATGCAGATAAGAGTCATGAAGGAAAAATTTATATTTCATCAGTATTAAAAATGTATTAAAACTCATGAAAATATATTTTATTGTGCTTTTTTTTTGATGTTTTATATTACAATCCCTGCGACACACTTTGAAAAAAATTGTTTCACCATTGCAGCTTAAACCTTCAAATTCTCTCTTCAACTCAGAATGCCATTCATTAAATTCCTACTTCTAAGGAACCATAAATGCAGTAATCTAGACCCTGATAAAGGCTTTAAAGTTGTCCCACAGGATACTTGGGGTGGAGAAAGATGGAACATTAGTGTCAAAGAAGCATATTATTTGATTCTCAATATAATTAATAAACTCTTCCTCTCCCCCACAGGAATCTGCTAAATCTTCAATTCTTATTTGCATTGAAGCAAAAGATTTAGTTACCTACCTAACAGAAAAGGGGGGAAAGATCTGAAAATGGCTTTAAGTATTTAGTAGTTTAAACCCTGCATAAATTGGAGATTTGAATAAAAAATCAACCCTGGTATTTTTCTATGAAAATGGTGAACAGAAGGAATATATGTGCTCAGAGGAATAGAGTTTTATGCCAAACATCAATCAACCCGGCTTTAGAAGACTATTTATAATACTGTGGGGGATCTGGGCAGTTGCACTTCACACTGTGAGGACCAATCCATGACATTAGATAGTGAACAATTGAAGTCTTTACAAATAATTAAAACTCTGTTTGAAAATGGAGATGTTTTCCACAGCTTTCCTGTGTATGCATGATGTCATCGATATTCAAGAGTGTAAATATTGACTAGTTATTGCTGGTAGCCAGAAGGAGCAAAATCCCCTTTGAAATAATAATGTGGAGTGTGTGTATATAACATATACATATATATGCACACACATATGCATAGAGATGTTAAATATACAGTCATATAGGGAGAGAGAAAATATAGATTTCACTTTATATGACAGTTGAATAGCTATACTTTAAACAACCTATGTTCACTGCCAGTACAGTTCTAGTGTGACTGTGTATGTATGTATGTGTGTGTGTGTGTGTGTGTGTGTGTATGATATGCAAAGAAAACGCAAAAATATTTCTGAAATTTTTTATCTGTGTTTTTGGTTCTTTTTCTTAACATGATAATGAGAGATATTATAAAGAACACCTTTTGTCTTTAAACAAAAAACCTCTTCATTGTTTAGCTTACTATCTAGAAATAGAAGATTTTAGAGCTTGCATGGATAGAATTAATAATCTTATCTCATTTTCATAATATTTTAAGCTCACCTTAAATCCTTTTGGGGTGGAAGCAGAGTACCATTAATACATAAATTAAAATCCTGAAAATGGCTCCTTCATTTGACAATTTTTCATTTAAGAGACATGGGACTTAGAAAATTTTTGAGATTTAAAAAAATTCTTCCAGATTATTATTTCAATGGACTCATTTAGCTAAGAACAACTAAAGAGATCAGCACACTTTGGCAGTGTGAAGATACTGAAGAAACAAAAGCCATTTCCTTTCTCCATGGAGCTTCCAGTTCCGAGCCAGAGGTAATATACTTGCATGTGTGGGTTTTATCAACTATAGAATGGGGCTTTCTACAAGAAGTCATTGGGTGATGCAACAATAAGTGCAAAAAGAGAAAAGGAAGCAATCTGTACAGGTGAGAGCTGACAGGAAAGAGGTAAGCCTCACCTATGACAAAATGAATTGTAGGTGCTGGATCACTGGAGTAGGAGAGAGGATGGCAGTGCAGATCGGAGAAATGTCATTAACAAAGAAGTGGGCAGGGAATGCGCACAGTAAGTTGGGAGAAATAAAAATCAGAGAGTAGAATGAATTTGAGACTATGAACTAGATGAATTAAGATTTATGGTCTTGGTCAGGCAAGGTGGCTCATGCCTGTAATCCCAGCACTCTGGGAGGCTGGGGCAGGTGGTTAATCTGAGTCCATGAGTTCAAGACCAGCCTGGACAACATGGTAAAACCTTGCCTCTACCAAAAAAAAAAAAAAAAAAAAATCTAACAATTAGCCAGCTATGGTGGTGCACACCAGTGAGTCCCAGTTACTCAGGAGGCTGAGGTGGGAGGATCACTTGATCCTGGGAGGCAGAAGTTGCAGTGAGCCATGATGGCACCACTGCACTCCAGCCTGGGTGACACAGCAAGACCTGTCTGAAAAGAAAAATTAAAAATTAAAAAAAAGACTTATGGTCTTATGAGTGGACTCTCAGTTCCATTTCTGGCTTTACAAGATTCCCACTCAATCAAAATTACACATACAAAATGGAGTGAAGAAAAGCTTTGCATTTACTTAGGAAGTGAAAGAACCATGATAATGTTGGCCTATCCATTTTAACTATGTTAGTGAACACTAATGTTTGTTCCTTAAGTGATTTGCCCTCGTGTAGGTAGGGAATGCATTTCGCACATCTTTTAGACTCTTCACTGTATGGACCAAGAGCTGGACTGACTGACTACACATCGATAAATTATTTCAGGCCACTATACTGCATATATTGAATAGACTGAGTGAAATCTCCCTCACGATCTTCACAGATGACTGGAGTGCACAGAAGTCCCTGACCCCCAGTGTTAAGGAGGCCATTATGTATACAGGTTATTATTAGGATAGGAGATATCGTCTGGAATTAAAGGCACCACCGGTCAAATTGGCTGGTACCAGATTCCTGTGGTATCTTTGTGCTGTCAACACATACAAAGAGAAGTGTGTGAAAATTATTCAGCCAAAGAATACCTAGCCTAACAAAGAGAATGATTCTAGACAAAAAGTAATCCCGTTTGATTCTAAGAGTAATCCCGTCCACAGGGCAGCTTGGCAAATCCCGCACTTGAAATTTTGTTTTAGAAACACTTTCTCTGACAAGGCAAGAATTCCTCCTAAGATGACATAGAGAATTCAGGCCCGAAGCCTGGAAGTCTTGCTCTGAGGCCCATCAGCATGGAAACGGGCCTTTTGGAAGGAAATAATCCAGATAGTTTCTTTTTCCTGATGCCTGTGTAGACGTGTTTCCTTGTAACTCCTTTCAGTGGGCCTGAATGCGGGAAAGCACCAGGGGGAGCTCACACATCTTCCTTCTTTTTCTCCCCCTCTTACAGAAGGTTGGCTCTTGTATCCTAGCAAAAGGGTGGGTCAAAAACAACAACATGCATGAAATGATTCACAAAGGTAAACAAAGGCAATTCGTTCCGTAAAAATACTCTAGATTCTTTCTGAGGACTGGGCACTACACTGCTCATATTGGACACACCTAAAGTCAGCATTCAGCCAACTCAGCGGGCTTTAAGATGGAGCCTCTTAAACCTCCTGCATCAAAAAAGACATAAGGGAATGTCCCTGAGAAGTGCCTGTGTCTCCTTTTAAGAGAGAGGGAGGGATTGATTCTGCCTCCTTGCAATTCAAACCGGCATTTTCCAGAACACTCCAATATGAATCACAGTGGAGGGTCATGGGAAGGATTTGGCACAGGGGAGTCTTGGGTCTTTGGTTTTCCGCATTGATCAATGGGATTGATTTTTACTGTTTCTGTTTTTGTTTTTGTTTTAAAAGAAGAGAATTAGTTCCTTTTTCTGTCTCTGCTCAGGATTGAAAACGTGAAGGCAAAGAAGAGAAACTCACAATATGTCATTAACTTTGGATTATCAGTATTAGTGGAGAGAATCAGTGGTGCAAAGAATCCTAAAGGACTAGCTCATCCGCATATTCGACTTTCTGATTATGTGTTACTGACACTAACATTTCCGAGTGTGAAGACCCTGTCCCATCTGGGGAGAGGGAGAGACAAAGACCCCCTGCTTTTGGTACTTGATTCACACATAATGTCCTCCATTTACTGCTTTCAAGAAATAACCTATTTCTAATCTTAAATTTCAATCTGCTGATCACAAAATCATAGAGATCCTAGCCCTGAAAGAGACTTTATGAGACCATGTGACCAACTTTCTGTCGCAGGTGAGATATCATTGTTTAGCATTTTATTTTATAGAGGAAGTCATTGAGATTCAGAGAGGAAAATTAAAGAGGCACCCCAGTTGAATGATTTTTCTCCGTAGATTAAAAATCCATTCAGTATCCAGTTCCCCGTCCCCACCTATCCCTCCAATAAGGCTGTGAATAGTGTTTTCTATATCCCAAGTCCAAACTTTGAGCCACTGGCAACCCTTAGAAGGAAAAAGATGAATCATAAGGGATTGTGGAATCGTTAGAAATTGAGGTAGCTGAACATCTGGGGGAACGCTGGGCTTGATTCAAAACTCTCATCAAATGTGGGTTTCTCCTGGGTGGGAGAATGCTGAGCCGCAGGGAAGCTGCCGGGCCAGCCGAGGAGCTGGCGGCCTCTTGGGTCCCCAGTGTCGCGCGACAGCACGACCCGAGACAAGGCACCTGGTGCTGATGCCAGGCGGAGGGCCCGCGTTGCGAGGCCGGCGGCGACAGCGCCTCGCAGTCGGTTCCGGGCGGGGCTGAGGCGCCGGGTTCCCGTGGCCGCGAGGCGGGGCTGGAGGGCGCTGCCGGCTGCGCGGAGGCTGCGGGGGAGCGCGGGGAGCGCGCGGAGCTCGACTCGCAGGAATATCGCGTCGCACCGGGCACAGGCGGGGGACCCGCGCTCTAGGAGGGCGCAGCGAGAGGCGCACTGAGGGCCCAGGGGCTGCGGTCGCGGCCGCCGTGCGGGGACAGGCTGACTCCCAGCCGCCACCCAGCCAAGTCCGCGCGGGGTGCTGGCGGAGATGTCGCGTGGGAGGCTTCTTCAACGAGGTGCAAATCTAAGCCACCTCGCCTGAGTGAATGAAGGGACCGCGCGGGGCGCGGGTGGGGTTCACCGTAACAAAAGCCCAGTGCCTGGTTCAAACTTTTTTTTTTTTTTTTGCCCGCAGGATTAGAACATCCGAGATTAAAATGTCTCACACGTCAGTGCAGCAGAATTTCCCTGCGACTTCGGTGGCGGGAAAGCAGCACCTCTCAGAGACAGCTGTGCGCATCCCTCGGACCCCACAGACCGCACCATCTGACCTGCGGGAAAGGAAATCTGAGCTCCGGAATTTGAACGGCCCCACGCACGCTCATTCCCGGATATATCTCCTAGAGGACCGTGATTTTTCCACTTAGAGATTATTTAGGGAGATGTCCAGGTTGGGACAGGTAGACAAATGGCGGCCTGAGGAAAATGCAGGAAACTCTACATTGTAGACGCTTAAGCACCAGCAGTCTGGGCCCCGGGGCAGGGGGCGGGGGACAGTACCCACCGGAAACATCACACCCCCAGGGCTCCTGGCATTTTCTGAATCAGTGAATGTGCCAGCGAAGAAGACTGTGGGGAAATTTTCTGAACACGGAATTCATATTCCTGAAACGTTAAGTCGTGAAGTGGGTGCTTCAGCTGTCCCCAGCTTTAGGATTTTAATCCAGCTTCCGTTTTAATCACCAAGAGTAATTCCTTATAATCAAATCAGCGAAAGCGTTTCCATTACCTATTACTGATGGGGAAAGATTCCGTTCCCCCAGCTCATTGTATCGGTTCTCCGATCCAAGATGTTAATTGCTGGCCAGGCATTCCCAGGGGGTTAATACGGTCCCCCTGGACACCTTGCCTCGTACCAGAGACACCAAAAGCTGCTGCTGAGGGATAATGGAGGATGGAAAAAGTTGGTCATGAAAAACCTCTTTTATTCTTATTTGCAAGCTACCCTTTAGACGTTCTTTTTTTTGACATTAAATGGAGATTACTGAATTGATAACTTTTGGGTTTTCTCTCTCACACTAGGTTTTTTTCCCCCTGTTTGTAAGGACTTTTTGGTTTTGGTTTTGGTTTTGGGGGAGGGGAAGGGGGAAGTGGATAGGGAGATGAAAGAGTGTTCTGTTACTGGCTTTATCCAAATCCTGTTAGGTCTTGTTCTTCAACGTAATGTGGAATGGAGAAGTTGCATAAGTACATGACTGACAAACAAGGTCACTTAGAACAGAGTTAAGGAATAAGAAATATAATGTGTCCTGGAGAAAAAGAAAAAGAAAACCCTAAGTATGACGCACTGGCCTTTAACTAGAGGACACATGAATATGTAAAGGAGAGGCACGCGTCAAATAAGGTGCGCCTTGCTGAGCCCTCCCGTCCTCACCCCCCATGTATCGAGAACTTTACTTACATTATCTCATCGAATTCCACCCACAACCCAAGAGGAAGGGCGATATTTTTAATTCGGGTTTTTACAGATTAGAAATTTGTATCTCAGAGGCGCAAAGTAAATTGCCTGAGGGCATATAGCTACTTAGGACAGAATTAGAATTGATTAAAGAGTCAAGAATTCCTTGCGAATTAGTGTTTTAAACTCTCGATTAGTTACCAAGGGAATCTGAGAAATTAATTAACTTCTGGGGGGATCTTTAGATTAGCGGGGAAATTATGTTAAGCCCAAAGAAAGACAAGTCCGTGAGTCTTCTTGTTATCTATGATGCGGTTTGGGGAAAGGTGTGGCAATTTGAGAAAACTGAAAAGTGCTGAAATTCCTTTAATAAGGTTCTATTTAAACTGATAGAGCCGCTAGATATAATTAGGCAGATGACCATTTTCTTCTGGAAGCTTCTATTATTTGAGGAGAAAACCGAAAAGCTTTAAACCGTTTCAAATTAAGGACAATCTGAATTTTAGTTGGAAAGCAGACAAACTGTCTGTATGATTGAGTTTAAAAGGCATGGAAAGGCTATTGCAAAGTACTGATCCCACTCAATGAGAGCAAGCACAGCTTTCAAATGAGACAAGACCTGGCTATGAATTTGAATGGTGACTGTGCCTAGCTGTGTGACCAAGGGCAACTTTCTTAACCTTTCTGGGCTTCGGAGTCCTCATCTGTAAAACGAGACAAATAAGCCCTTGCAAGACACTTGTGATGATAAAATATAAGAGTATGGGTGAAAGTCCTTAACAGAATGCCTGATGTGTAGTAGATACTCAACAGAGTTAGCAATGTTTCATTTAATTAAAGCATTTGAGAGCAGGAAAGGGAGCACCACTAACTTCAGCTCCTCAGCAATTTTGTCTGGGGCTGGCTCTAGGGGATAGACTTGGATTCTCACAAGTATGTGAATCTGCAGTTACTTCCTTGAAAGGGCAGTTATAAAAGCAAGCAATGAAGTCTGGGAAGGTGGAGGAGAATGGTTATGGAAAGTTATCCCCACATCATAAGTCTTCCGGATCTTGAGATCAATCAACAACACTTTCAGAAACAGCAAGAAATTAAGGCTGAAGCAAAATACCCCCTGTATAATTTTTAAGTCAGTTAATAATGAAGGTGTAAGTAAAACAGAAATGTCTGTGTTCTTACTTAAACCCTGAACAACTAGATTTTTTTTTAGTGTTTTTTAATAGAGATACTGTAATCATTTTTTAAGAAACAATTTTTGCCTAGTTACTGTTTACTATTGCCCTGCCAAAAATTAGTTATTACTTGGGGGTTATGTTTGAATAGAACTGTGAAATCCTGCTTTAAAAAGTACTATGAAACAATCCATCAAAATGTTTTCCTCTGATGTTTTCTACCAGGTAAAGGCAAGGTTACTTCTGGAGATTTTCTTTGAAAATAATGATTTTCTTTTCCTGATTATGAAAGTAATACATGCTCATTGTGGACAACTTAGTATAACATGAGAAAACAAGCTATAAAGAAGCAAAAGAGAACAGCCTTATTCTCACCAGGAAGAGTTAACCACTTTTAATATTTTGATCATTTCTTCCAGTCTTTTTACCCTTTATTTTTTTAGCCTTGGTATGAACCTATGGAGTATAAAATTGTGCATTCTTGTTTTTATATTTATTTTCTCCCATGTAACTAAAAAGGATCTGTAACATTTTTAGTGACTGTCTAATTTTAGATCATACCAATACAACACAATTCTCTATTGTTGAATGTCTGTGGGCCTCAGTTTTTGCTATTGGAAATTATGCTAAATGAAAATCTGTGCGCATAAATCTTTGAGTTAAAGATTATTTCATTAAGATAGACTTCTATAACAAGAATTACTAGGTTCATATAGTACTTCTAATGCTTTTGAAATATATTGTCAAATTGATTTTAGCAGTTTACAGTCCAAGCAGCAATAGATGAAGAGAGCTGTTCTCTCCTAATGCTTCTAGCAGTAGTGACTGATACCACAGTCACAAAAAACAAACAAACAAAAAAAAAAACAAAAAAACAAAACAAAAAAAAAAACTTTTCTAATTTGATAGGCTAAAGAAAAGATTTTGTTGTTTTGTTTGTATTTTTGGAGGGCTACTGCCATTGAACAGCTTTTCCTGATGTTCATTAGCCATTTTCTCTTTTGTGGACTATCTATTACTGTCCTTTGCCTGTTTTTCTATTGAGGCCTTAATTTTTTTAACTCTATTTATATAAACCCCACGTATCAGCCCCTTGTTGTAACTGTGGCATTTTTTTCCCATTTTACTTTTTGCTAATGCTATTCATGATTTTTGATACATAAAAATGTTAAAGATTTATTTAGATAAATGTATCAAGTAATTTTAAATTTTTTTATGTTGCTCTTCAGAAAATCACGTATTCACCTATTTTTTTCTACTTGCATTTTTATGAGCTTTTTTGCTTGTTTGTTTTCACATTTAACTCTTTATTGCTTCTGTACTTTATTGCATTGTGAGTTAAAAATCTGATTTTTCCCGCAAATAGCTAGGCAGTTTTTCCAATACCATCAACTCAGTGTCCATCTCTCACTCACTGATTTCCTCTGCCTCCACGTCAGAGCCCTCTTTTGGTTGATAAAGATGCAAAGATGCACTTCACAGTACAGTTATTAACAGCCAGAGCAATATGAGGACCAACTAATCGGAACCAGTCACAAGCATCAGACTGGGCCAGCGAGCGCATCCCAGCTGAGGACCAAAACTGCAAATGGGACCTAAGAAGTTCCTGCATGCAATAAAGGTGGTTTGCTTTCAAAGAAAGATATGTTTAAATGAACTTAACATGTTTAAAGGGGGACTCTCCTGTAAGTTTCATTTGGAGCACATGGGGTTTACATTAGCTTCATTGTGTCCATTCAACAAACACTCATTAAGCCACCCCTATGGACAGGTTCTGTTTTAGTATCTCAATAGGTGAGAAAGAGAGACAGAGAGAGAGACTCTAAACAGATAGATAGATAGATAGATAGATAGATAGATAGATAGATAGATAGATAGATAGATAGTCTCCCTATTTCTCTCTTTCTGTGTGTGTCTTTCTCATATTGTCAAAAAATGCTACCAAACTCCAATTCATATTAAGTGGTAGTACCAATGTTCTATTATTTATGTCACATCATTTCTCCTTCATTACAATAACTGTTACTGCTCTTTGGGATACATTCCTGGTCAACTCACCCTTTCCTAATATGACACAAATTGCATCTGCCAGTAATTTGGTCTGCTTATTTGAAAAGTTGATAGACATTGTAAGTCTTTGGTTTGTCCATCTGTTCTCACAGTTTGTCTGCTCCTTAAAGAATTGGATTATTTGCTGCACTTTTCAGGTGACTTTATTTTGCATGTATTTCTGAATTTTCTTTTTCATGATAACAATACCAGAAGGATGTCCCAATTTTACATTCTATCTTTCCTTTTGCTTCAAAATAATTTACATCACTTCAAGAAAGATTAATAAAGAAATTATATTTCTATTGAATTCTTTATGCAATTAGGTTACTGAACTTTTGAAATCAAAGGAGGAAATCAGATTTTGTGGTTTTGCCCAGTATAATATAGAATGTCAATGTTGTTCTATTATAAAAATTATAATATTCTACATATTATATTATTATATTAGAACAATACTATTCTACATATGATGTTCTAATGTAAGAATAAGACAGCAATAGACCATTGTTCCTGTTAAGAAAGACTTGTTGATTCACTAGTGCCCACCCATTGTAGATGGGGAGAGAGGATCGAGACTCAGCTGGGATCTGACATCTGGGAATTCCCAAGGGTCCAACATTGGATGGACAACTGGAGCAGAAGAATCCATCATTAGGAGCAACAAAGGGTGAGGAATTCAGGGGTCAATCGTGATTCCAGAGCCTGGAAAATGGACACCAACCATGAGACTGCTACCAGAGCCAGACTCTATCCCAAGGAGGAGTGTACAGAACCAAGCAGGTCCTTGCCACAGAGCATGGGAGAGATACAGGGCCCCAAAGTGTCTATGAATAGACCCAAAATGAGGAGGAAAATGTTGATGTCATCCAATTAGCAGAGATTAACCAGATTAGGTTTTCTGGCACTTGGCAGAATGGTGACTCAAAATAAAAATTTAGTTTAGTAAATAAAAATACAGATATTTTTCATTTCTTGATCATCTTGATTATCACAATGACACTTGTATGGGCCGGGTCCTAGGTGTAGACATTTATTTTTGTGCAGTGTAAACCTTGCTGTGTTCAAGTGTGACTACAGTACTAGATTCCTGCCATTCCCTGAAAGATTAACCTATTCTTGCTGGGGACTGAGTTCTCTCCCAATGCCTGTTCTGAAACAGCATATCAACTGCAATCATGGTGCTGTCACTTGCCTTTCCCTAACCATCCTCTTGAAAGTCTGAATTTCCCATTCCCCAGATTCTATTCCTTTGGAGTGAAATGATAGCCTTGATTCAGCTTGAGTTTGTCATTCTTCCTTCAACGCAGAGACTCAGACTAGTAGTTACTTCCACTCTCAAAAGAGAAAGCTGCCAAGAAGGGGGTTAGAAGCCTAATGAAAAAAAATTATCTTCATGCATCCCCAGTAACGGTAGACTTTTGTTGACATACAATATAATCAATTCCTGGTGCCTTTCTGGATGACTGGGCCTGGTAATTTACACCAGCTTCTGATCCCCTTAAGCAACTTGGTCCCACTTATGTGAAGACACTATATCATCTCTATAGAATACAGTGTGGTATTTATAGTCCCACAGACTTAGGCTGTGGAAGTACTCTTATTTCATTTTGTTCTTAACAATGTAATCTAGCATTTTATTCTTAAACAGCTTCAGTACCTTGCTGACTTTGAGCTTGTGGTTCACTAAGACCTTCAGGTTTTTCTCACAAGGACAATTGTAAAGCTACTTACTATTCTGGGGACCCTGGTATTTGTTAGGTTTATTCAATATTTATTGAATTATTTTAAAAACTATTATTTTGTTTCTGATCAATAAGGTAATTTATACTTGCTGCAGAAAAACTGGACAGTTCAGAAAAGTATAAAGATGTAAATAAAAATAGCTCACCCCCATCTCTTTGCACACATCTTTTAACATTTGCAAATATGCTACATATATTGTTTAGTAGTCAATTTTTTTCACTTAGCAATATATAATATCATTAAATATTCTGCAAAGAATGATGCTTTTGGTTAGAATTTTAAAGCAAAATATTGCACTGCTAGAAATTTACCTAATAAATAGTTATCGTTGTATAGCAAATATTTAGCTACAAATAAGTTTATAGCAGTTTCATTTATAATAATATATAATTGACATAATACAAAAATATCAACAGTAAATATTTACCTAAACAATGAAGTACAATGCAGCTGCTAAATTGTTTTTAAAATAATATTTTATAACATAAAAAAGTTGTATCAATGAATTAAGAGAAAAAGAAAATTATAAAACTGTATATACAGCATGCTTTATTTTTTAAATAATATACAATTATACCTATTAAAAAAGATTAGATGGCACAAAAGCTAAAATGGTTACAACTGGTTGGAGGAATCATGAGTTTTTTAGTTTCATTTCAAGACTCTATTTTTCTAAATGTCTAATAATGTATATGTATTATAATTGTAATAAAAACATTTAATTCATTAATTTAATAAATGATATTTCACCACTTAAAGGTATCATAATTTATTTAATTAATTTCCTCAAGCTTGGACTCATAGGAAGTTTGTAATAAATAATTCCACATCATGAACACCACATTCATCTCTGGAGGTGAAGAAGTAAAGACATTGGGGGAAAGACGAATAAAGGGTATATCTCTGTCAATAATGATTTCTTTCTTTCTTTGGATGTTGGCGTATTAATTCATTCTCATGCCTCTAATAAAGACAAACCCAAGACTGGGTAATTTACAAAGGAAAGAGGTTTAATTGACTTACAGTTCAGCACGGCTGGGGAGGCCTCAGGAAACTGACAATCATGGCAGAAGGGGAAGTCAACATGTCCTTCTTCATATGGTGGCAGAAAGAAGAATGAGAGCTTGCACAAAGGGAGAAGCCCCTTATAAAACCATCAGATCTCGTGAGAACTCACTCACTATCATAAGAACAGTATGGGGGAAACCACCTCATGATTCAATTATCTCCACGTGGTCTTGCCCTTGGCACATGGGGATTATTACAATTCAAGATGAGATCTTGAGTGGGGACACAGTCAAACTATATCAGTTGGGTACATGGATGTTCACGGCATTAATCTTCATGCCTTTTGTATGTATTAAATAGCTCATTATAAATTTTAAAAACAATACTATAGTGAGCCATATATATACATACACACACACACACATTTGATTATTTGTTTAAAATAATTTGCTAAAGGTAGAACTACTGAGTAGAAATGGAAAAAATTTAAAGCTTTTGAAGTATATGCCAAATTGCCCTCTAGGAAGCCAGAAACAATGTGTAGCCCACTGGCAGTATACCTGTGTTTGTTTTTCATCTCATCTTTGCAAACAATGGCCATTATCATGTCTTAGTTTCTGAAAAATTGGGGGATTAAAAATTACTGCTATTGTATTAAGCTGAATTTCTTTGATTAGTAGTGAGGAAGACTTTTTTTGTCTTTATTGGTTGTTTATCTTCCTTTTTTATACATTTCTTGCCACTTCTTTTGCCCAGTTTTCAGTTGATTGGGTATCATTTAATTATTAATCTTTAAATTTTTTTTTTTTTTTTTGAGATGGACTCCGCAGTAGCTGGGACTAAAGGCACCCGCCACCATACCTGGCTAATTTTTTTTGTGTGTGTATTTTTTTAGTAGAGACGGGTTTTCACCGTGTTAGCCAGGATAGTCTCGATCTACTGACCTCGTGATCCACCTGCCTTGGCCTCTCAAAGTGCTGGGATTACAGGCATGAGCCACCACACCTGGCCATAACATCATTCACAGCTGGTAATCTGCTTTGCATTTTTAGTATAAGGTATTTTGATGTATGAAAGTTTTACCGTTTATATAATGCAATATAGGGAAATCTTCTTTCATAATTTTATTTCTTTATCTGAAAGTTTAGAAAGGCCATTTATTTAATAATAACCACATACACACTCCTCTATAGTTTTTTTCTAACTTATTATTGTTTTTGTATTGTTTTATATTTAGCTCTCTAAGCCATCCATGTGTATAGTGTAAAGATCTAACTACATTTTTACCGAAGTTAGTGGATCATGATATTTCAGGCCCCTCATTTTTTAAAAAATAAATAATTCTTATTTTTATGCATTTCCTGGTTTGAAATGCTCTTTTATCAATTACTAATACTAGAATCTATTTCTTGGCTTCTCTTTGCTTTTCTTGTTTATTAAAAAACAATCAACATCCCGCCAACCTGTAGCCCTCAGAAGCCACTTTATTTCTTGACTTTTTATTCTGTCCATATGCCTGTCTCCTTTTGCACACATCACCTTGCTATATTTTATTTATTCTACCTTTATATTTTTATATGCCATGAATTAACTTCCCTTCATAAGTCTTTCTTTTCCTATTTCTCCTTGGTTTGGCTAATTATTTCAGATGAAATTTCAAATCATTTTGTTTTGTTCCAAAAATATTCTGCTGGGCTTTTCTTGGAGTGGCATTTAATCTATACACGAATTGGGAAGAATGGAAGCTCACATAATATTGATCTTTCCAGTGTCAAAATATGCAATAACTCTCCATTTTTTCAAGTTGTACTAATTGGTCTTGAGTTAATTTTTATAATTTTCTTCATATAGGTCCTAAAACATTTATGCTAAAATTTACTTCTAGATATAAATGTGACTTTAATATATTATAAAGATGGAATTTTCAGTAAGCATTAGGAAAATGCCTAAATATTTATGGTGGAAAGCCATCTCATACCATTCCAAAAGGCAGAACTCAAATGGATTAAGCATTTAAATTTTTTTTGGAAGTAACCATTTAAACACGTATTCTAATCTGATTGTAGTGACGCCTTTCTGTAGCATGATTATAAAACTAGTTGCCACAAAGAAAAAAAGAAAAAAATGGAATAAATTTTAAAACTAAAATTTTTAAAGCTTCCCTATAGAAAAAGATGCTCTATATGTTCAAAAATAAATAACTAACAGGAAAAAGTATTTAGTATAGAAAGTATTTCTCCAAATCAACAACAGAAAGATATGAAAGGAGTGGGGGTGGACAAGAAGATGTGATCAATGGAAAAGAAAAAATAACAGCAAATAGGCATTTGAAAGATGATAATTCTACTCCTAATGAAATAGCAGGCCAGGTCCGGTGGCTCATGCCTGTAATTCCAGCACTTTGGGAGGCTGAGGCGGGCAGTTTACCTGAGGTCAGGAGTTCGAGACCAGCCTGGCCAATACAGTGAAAACATGTCTCTACTAAAAATACAAAAAGAAAAATAGCCAGGCGTGGTAGCGGGTGCCTGTAATCCCAGGTATTTGGGAGGTTGAGGCAGGAGAATCACTTGAACCTGAGAGGCAGAGGTTGCAGTGAGCCGAGATCACACCACTGCACTCCAGCCTGGGAGACAGAGTGAGACTCCGTCTCAAGAAGAAAAATACTAATTGAAACCACAATGAACTATCACTTTTCTTTCATTATTTCATTATGAAAGATCTTTTTAAACATGATAATAATCAGGGTTAGGTTACATTATAGAAAAGCAAGCACTCACACAATTCTGAGAGATTGTGAACTGACACTGTCTTTTTGAAGGGCAAATAGCCAGATTTAACAAAGTAAAAAATATGCCTGCACTTCAACCTACCAATTTTATTTTCAAGAATTATAACTATAGATTGTTCCAAAAGATATAGACAGATGTTTATTGTGGCACTGTTTGTATCATTGCAGCATTGCTTATGATTTTGAAGAATGAGAACAAAAAAAATTGCCTATGTCAAGAGAGGACCCAATGTAACTGAATTTTGAACAGAGAAGTGACAAATTGGAATTAGATATTAAACCACCTTTGCATTTTTAAAATAATTCCTACTCTGATGATTATAATTCCTTTACATTACTATATTAATTTACTAGTACTGTATTTAGCAAATTTTTGCATTTACACTTAAAATTGTGTTTGTTAAATTTTTAACTCATTCCAATATAAAATCATGATGATTTATTTATCTTTATTTATTTTCTAAATTTCACTTTGTTAGTTTTTATCCCTTTTCAACCATTTTAAGATTATGTGTTTGTTTGTTTGTTTGTTTTTGGAGGGAGAACAGCCTTGTGCTCAGTCAAAAAAAAAAAAATTATATTTCCTAACCTCTCTTACAGCTAAATGACTAAGTTCAAGGCCATGAGTTACAATGGAAAGTCTGCGGGTACTTCAGGAAAGGCTTTTTAATGGGAACTAAAGCATGTGGGAGGGATACTCATTTCTCCCTTTTCCTTCTTTCTTCCTCCTTCCTAGAATGTAAATGTTATAGTTGAAGCTCCAGTAGTTATTCTGGATAATGAAGTAATTTTGAGAATGAAAAGAAAGATGGTGGAGAAGAAAGAGATGAAGACTGAATCTTTGGTGACTATGAAGCTATCTGTCTTCGTGCTTCTTTTTAAGTGTGAAATGCTTTTGAATTTTTATTTGGTTTGCCAAAATATTAGCTATTACCTCATAGTTTAATTTTATTCCTCCAGGTTAATCCATTAATTAAAAACCTTTGGATATAATGATTCACTAACTATAAATTTCACTGACCATCCTCTTATGTAGTCAATATTTTATGTATTTTCCACAAAGGTAGAAACACTCAATCAACTATGTTACTAAAGTAAAGAGAACCTAGATTTTTTAAATTCTCCTTAAATCTACCTGTGTTATAATAAAGGTTGTGTCTGGTCTTCATCCCAGGTTGTTGACAGGGAGCTTCGAAAACCCTTGGAATTTCCTGAATGATAGGAATAGCTCTGTTATGCTAATGAGGTGACTCATGGTGAGACCCTAGATAGCTTCAGGATGGTGGCTGGTCATGTGATTAGAGAATTGAGATTTTTGACTTGCCTGACCTCCAGGGAGGGAAGGGGGACTGGAGATTGAGTTCAGTCACATGGCCCATGATTTAATTAATCACGCCTATCTAATGAAAGCCCAATAAAAACTAAAGCCCAGTGGAGGCTCCTGGTCAGTAAACACATTGATATACCAGGAGAGTGATAGGCCTACTCCATGGAGAGGGTGTGGAAGTTCTGTAGCCCCTCCCAGATTTTGTCCTAGGTATATCCTTTATAATAAAACTAATCATAAGTATAGTGCTTTCCTGAGTTTTGTGAGTTGTTCTATTGATCCCTGAGTGGGATCATGGTGACCTCCCGGACTAGTAGCCAGTTTATCAGAAGTATGGGTGGCCCAGGAGACCCCATTTAGAACTGGCATCTGAAGTGAGAATAATCTTGTGAAAGATTGAGCCCTTTACTTGTGAGTCTGACACTAACTCCAGGTGGTTAACAACAGAATTATATTGCAGTACACCCATTTGGTGTCTGAGTACTTCCCAAATTAATAATCTATGCAAAATAAAAGAAAAAACATCTAGGTTGTTTGGCTTGCTTTGTTCTTGTAAACCCATCTTAGCTCCTACAATTATACTTTCTTTTCTAAATTAAGTCACCTCTGTAATGATACGCTCTGTAATTTTGCCAGGAATATTTATCAATCCCACCATGCCATAGCTTGCAAAACTCTCTATCATTTTACAAAGATTACCAGCTGATATGGAGATTTTATGTAAAATTCTTTAATTTGTAAGAAACATGAAACAATTTAATGAGATCGATCTACCCTTTTCCCAATTATTAGTTTTAGTTCCCTAGCTATAATGTTTTCTCTAGTTGTAAGCATAATTGCTGAAGAATAGTTCTGTATTTAAAAATACATTTTTTGACCTCACTTTCTGTCTTTAAAGGCTCTCAACTTTTCATTTAAAGCAATTTTTACTTATCGTCAGGATTTCCCTTTTAAGATCCACTTGCCTGTTAATAGTCCCTCTTTTAGAAACTTTGGCCAAGGTGTAGTATTTATTGTTTCTTTAGCTTTTTAAAATTTATTTTCCTAAAGTCTAAGATATAAGGCTCTTCATGATTATGGCCCCAGCATGTTGTCATCTTTTCCCCCAGATTTCCAACACTTTCACATCACCCACACTTTTTCAGTGGTGAGAATGGAGTCATAAGGTAGTTATGTCAATGACACTGAATTATCCAAAAGAATAAAATAATGCTCAACATGCTTCATAGATAATGCAAAGAAGTGTCAGCACTGCTACATACACAAAGCATCATCACTTTTTATTATGCTTTTGTGTTTTTCTCTTAAGCAAGTGAAGTTTCAAATACCTACACTCTCCTAATAAATGTTAGCCTTACTTCATGTAAGAAGAGAGCATGATTTTAAAAACAGCATGTATGATTTATAGGGACAGTAGAGTCTTTTGTTCTGTTATGCATCTATTTAGGAAGGATCTAGTATAACTTAGAAAGGTACATTCTACTAAAGAAAGAGTAAACTTACATCATGTTTGTCCTTTTGCTCATCACTTCTCTCTTCTGCCACCATGGGAAGAAGGACATGTTTGCTTCCCCTTCTGTCATGATTGTAGGTTTCCTGAGGCTTCCCTAGCCATGCCTAACCTAACTCTGAGTCAATTAAACCTCTTTCCTTTATAAATTACCCAGTCTTGGGAATGTCTTTATAAGCAGCATGAGAACAGACTAATACTCTGATCCTGTCAGCTGACCATGGCCATCAGATCAGGCCACTTCTGAGCAGCATGCTGAAGAAAGAGGACCACAAGGTCAATGCCAAGAGCTGGCACCAAGCAGGTGCCACATGGAAGCCAGTGGCATTGCATTCACAAGCACAGGTGAACTCTCTTGAGAGTGCAGAGTTGGAAATTATTGAAGAGTCCCTGGAATTCCTCCAGTCACACTGGAGGAGGATGAGCTGGAAAAACAGTGAGACTCAGGGAAATTGGTTATCAGCATTAAGCATATCTAAATCCCTTCCATCTGAGCTTCCATACACATGACTCTACTTAATTCAACTTCAATTCAGTCACTTCATGTACACAACAAGTCAAAGGAAGTATTTCTTTTCTAGACATCTAAAGGACCACAATTATTTCAAAGTTATTTCAAGGTCTTATACAGACTTAATAATCAATTGAATGACTGATTTTTTTTTCTTTTTCCAAGACCTAAAATTTTCTCATTAGATTTCAAGTTAGTAAGTCGAATTTCCATTGACATCCAGGAATTGATTGCAGGGCCCCCAACTAAAGTATACGATCTAAGACATGAGATCAAAGTCAAACTTAAACATGCAGACAAGAAATTGTATGGATTGATTGCTGGTAGCCGGACGTCATCTCTCTCCTCTGAATTTCCTTAGCCACTGTCCTCTTAGTCCTATCTAGATGGTATTAGAATCATTTATATATAGTTTTTATCTCCTCTCCCAGCCTTAGTAAGGAAGTACACTGAGGGCAGGTTTGAGAACTAAACGTCCTTGTATCCTCTTTTAGGTGAGGAGTCCAAAGTGATTTGGACTTTGATTTACTCGCTGTATGTCAGTGTTGGCTCTATGTACACGAGATCAACACATCTCTCTAAAATAATCAGAAAAAAAATTAGATCAGTTTATATGAACCAAATATCCAAATCAAATGATTACATTCTTCCTACTTTTCAACCCCTTCTATTGCCACCAATGCCTTTTATTTATTTATTTATTTTTATTGTCGCTCTGTCGCCCAGGCTGGAGTGCAATGGCGTGATCTCGGCTCACTGCAACCTGTACCTCCTGGATTCAAGTGATTCTCCTGCCTCAGCCTCCTGAGTAGCTGGGATTACAGGCCCGTGCCACCACACCCGGCTAATTTTTGTATTTTTAGTAAAGATGGGGTTTCACCATGTTGGTCAGGCTGGTCTTGAACTCCTGACCTTGTGATCTGCCTGCCTCAGCCTCCCAAAGTGCTGGGATTTACAGGCGTGAACCACCACGCCCAGCCTCCTTTGCCCATTTTTCAATTGTGTTATTTGTTCTTTTGCTATTGAGTTGTAGGAGTTCCTCATATATTATATACAATGTATATATTATATATAGAA
>NW_012111808.1:3080439-3101611 GCF_000951035.1 Colobus angolensis palliatus | reverse complement strand
ACCATGTTGGTCAGGCTGGTCTTGAACTCCTGACCTCGTGATCTGCCTGCCTCAGCCTCCCAAAGTGCTGGGATTTACAGGCGTGAACCACGCCTGTCCACCAATGCCTTTTCTTAAATTAAATACAAAAACGCACATTGTCTTCCTCCTCAGAGACTTTGTCAGTGAGACTAAATCAATGGAGAGCTTCTACTGATAGCTATCATTATATTTCTTTTGATACAAAGTGAAAGATCACTGCAGGGTAGTACCTTTATTGCAATATCCCACAATAACTTATTTAACTTTATTTGTACATCAGCCACTCTAGTTAGACCTACCTCTTAAAGGTCTCCCAAGCTTTTGTCAACCTGGACACTTTTAGTCATCATGATTTCACAGCTTGGGATGGCTTCCCTCTCCCCCACACCTCATGTAAACTCCACCTATTCTTCAAGGCCTAGTTCAAGCTCTATCCACAAGAAGCCCCTTTCACAGGACTCCAGGTTACACCAAGCTGTCCTTTCTCTGAACTCTTGCTCACACAGTGTATCTCTTAATAGTGCTCTAATTGTTTCATGTTACGTTAGTGTTGTCTTCCCAAGTGGATCATAAACTGTCTGGTATCTGTCCCCTACAAATCCGAGCGCAATGTTGGACTTCTTTTTGTGCCCAATAAATACTTGTCGATTGACTGGCTGGTTTAGAAAACACAGTACACAGTTGGTGTTGGGGGTGGGGGAAACGAAAAGCAATAGGCAGATTTCAAGTCCGGTCAAATTTAGATTACATTTAAGTCTATGTGTTTCTTTTAAAAAAATGAATGTTCAAGTCACTGACTCTGGACTTAGCAGGTTAGTCCACTGAGCCTTAGATTTCAGGGTGTTATTGTGGATTTGGCTTTCCTGGGATGTAACTCCGAGAAGATAGATTATCGTGTGCTCCTAATGCACTACACAGCCTATTGACTTTATATGTCATCAATGTATATTGTATGTCTACACTATTACCAGGAGAAGCAGGAGGTGCATGTAGTTATGCCTCTGTCTCAGCCCGTCATCCCATGCTGTGCCCTATGGGAAGCCACTGATTCTTACACTTGGAGCTGGGACAATGCAACTTAATCAGACTGACAGGAAACAGGCAGCAATTACAGTGTGCTGCTACATCTGCTGGGTTCCACTTCACTGAAGGAAGAGTTATCTCAATTTTAATGTACATCCCTTTTTCATGTTTCATTTAACCTCTGCTGTATTATTAAACACATCAAAATATAATGACACTCGTTAAAGAAGAAAAAGAGGACAGTTGGGATATTTTGGACTGTATCTCCTATATTTGTAACTTAATTGTATCATTTTTGCTTCTCTTCAACATCTCTCCCTGGTGAATAACTAATTCAGTATATAGGTATTTAAATAGCGAGTTGGGAACTGGCTGTTTAAACACCTACATCAACACTGAGTGCAGCTACAATGCAACGTCCCTCAATCATTTTTCTGTTTTCACCACTAGTGTTTCTCTTTTCAAAAACATTCTTTTACAATGTGTCAAAATAGCTAGTTTACCCATTACTGCAGTGCATATAAACTGCTTTAAAAGCAGCTCAATGCAATTCCTCAGGAATGTGTTTGTAATATGACTCAGGAAACCTTTGGAACTTAAACGAGCAGGTGTCTCACCCACTCTGGCCCACCCTAGAACAGCCAGAGCTCCATCAGCAGGTGGATCCTGCCGACCTGAGTTCTAGGATCTATTAAACCATTCATTTCTGCAAGACAAATGTGATGACACACCAGGCCTCTCCTCTCCTCTGAGGTTTGGTTTTGCGTGTGTGTCATTTTTTTTTCTTTCCACTGTGATTCTCTCATCTCTTATCTCTCTTTGTGCTCCAGTTTTACCATTGAATCTGAAGTATATACTAAACCTTTCTAAAAACTAAATGTTCATCAGATTAATTGTGGCATTCAAGTCCAGACTGCCCAAGTTTCCAAAGACATAACAGAAATGTGACCCTAAACTTCCACTTGAACTCTTACGATGGTGTTTGGCCAAGCAGAATTTGCAAGATATTTACAGGAGTTTGTGTGTATTAGGGAAAATGGAGGGAAAGGTTAATAACTAAAGATATGCTTCTATATAAAGAGTTTTTTTTAGGCCAAAAAGCTCCAGTGTCCAAGTTTTTAAAATAATTATTAGAATTTTCATTAAGAAATAATTTAATCAAAATATAACAGGCGTGTCCATCGTCAGTGCCAAATATGGGTTGCTATGAACTAGGGTGATGAAAAGTGGTCCAAGAAAGAGTGAGTGCTTTCAAGGAGTTAACAATCTATAGTGAAATCAAAACACATGCAGAAAAAGATAAGCTAAAGTCCAAACAGGTTCCTATCAGTGTGTGGAATTTACTACAGGGCAACACTACAATGACTTATGTTTATAGTTAGACGAACAAGAAAGAGCTGTAGCCCCTGGGATCTCCTTTAGGATAAGAGAGGCCTGATGTTCAGCCAGCAAGCACTTACTCTACAGAGGCCTCCTAGATGTCTATCATAAGCTTCCATTGCGTGTTCATTCCACTGCCATAGGGTTGTTAATAGGTTAAATATTATTCTGGGTAGAAGACTCTAAGGAAAGCAACACTGCTTAACTCCTGCTTTACTTATGTACTCACTACAGGATCATGATCATCAACCTTGAATAGACAGAATAAATAGCATTAAGTAAGCTTGGAGCAATGATTGCAGCTAAACATGTTGACTGCATTTAAATCTCCAGGCTCAAATAAATTACATCCCTGGATGCTTAAAGTGCTTTAGAGGTATGATCACAAAATCAATGTCAACAGTCTTTGAAAAATAGTGGAGAAGGGGAGAGATACCAGAACAATATAAGAAGACATTTTCTTTCCAAAAAAAATGTGGGGGGCGGAGGGGAGGGAAGGAAGGAAAAAAGGTAAATTTTAAGAACTGTGGAGTAGTGGGTTTAATCCTTATCTTCATTGACATTTTCTAATGAATTCTTAACAGTTGACGTGAATAAACTTTGACAAGAAGAACTGATCGCTGGGAGCTATATATTTCACTAAAAACAAGTAAATCCAAAAATTCATTTTTAAAATAAGACTAATCAATTAATGAAAGATATAACAATATTGTATCTGGATTCCACTATGGCATCAACATGTCTTTAATGATATATTTATGGACTTGATGAGTAAGGTGGAAAAATAGGAACTAAAATTATAAATGCATCTATTGAGGCAACAGGGATCTAACCTTGACCATTTTTTTGTCAACTATGTAAGAAAAAAGTAAGCCCAGGTTTCATTTAAGTTAACCCTCATAGAAATTAGAGCATTTAATAAACAAATTTAGGGAAATTATACTGATTTAAAAATTAAAATAGTAGAGAGAAAAACTAATTTCACCAGCAGAAAAAAAAGAATCCATGATTTTGAAAATTTTCAATTGGAAACTAGCAAGAGAGTTATTGATGATGTTTATAGAAACCAGAATGAAAACCCTAACTACTTTTGTTTGTTTGCATACCTAGTCATCTCAAGTTTATTGCATTTTAGGAGAAAGCCCTTTTACCATATAAGAAAGGCATAATTTTTAAGTTTATTATCTTCCAAGTTTATCATCTTCTGTTTTGTCCTCAACCCAGTGATCACCTATTCCTTCTAGAATTTTTCAGAGGTGAGCAACTATTCACAGTTCTTTGTTCTTTAGCTGTTATTTCAGACCATTAGCTTCCTCTGGGGCCCCTGACTGTCTTCTAGTCTTCCAATCTGTCTTCTACATTGCTTTCTGGCAAATAAAACTCCATTTTAAAAGGCGATGCCTGTTAAAATTCTACTCAAAATTTCTCGGAGGGTCTTCACTGAATTCTGAAGACCACCATAGAGAGAATTGGTCACAATTTTCCTTTTGGTTTAATCTACAACTTCCCAACATAAATGTTATAATTCTGTCCATGTAAACCATTGTCATTCTTCAAAGCTGAATTGTGCTTCCATAGCCTTATCTTTCCTTTTCAGGAATGATCACTGTCCGTGCTTCTTGGTTACTCAGAGCCAACCTATCATTCAGTTATTAGCAAGGGGGGCTTCTACCTTCTACAAACCTGTGCTCTTCAGTTTGGGCACTCAAATGGCACTTTGCAAATGTATCTCACTCTTCCGGGCCAAAGAGTGTCTTCTGTAACCTGTGTGCTCTAAGTTTGCATATATGATTGACAGATAAGGAGCACTCATGAACACATTGATTGAAACTTTTAGAAAGGGCCAGGCGCGGTGGCTCACCCCTGTAATCCCAGTACTTTGCGAGGCTGAGGCAGGCGGACCACCAGAAGTCAGGAGTTTGAGACCAGCCTGGCCAACATGGCAAAACCCCGTCTCTACCAAAAATACAAAAATTGGCCCAGCCCAGTGGTGCGCACCTGTAATCCCAGCTACTCAGGAGGCTGGGGCAGGGGAATTGCTTGAACCCAGGAGGCGGAGGTTGCAGTGAGCCGAGATCGTGCCACTGCAAAAAGAAAAAGAAAAAGAAAAAGAAAAATGTAAAAAGGAGAAGCAAGAAGAAAGAAAAAAAGGAAGGGAAAGAAGAAGGAGGAGGGTCTGACGGAGAAAGGGAAGAAAGAAGAAAAATTTAAAAAGAAAGAAAGAAAAAGAAGTGAAAGGAGTCTTCCCTTAGCCTTCCTCTGCTGTCTGAATTTTGTTTTCTATTAAATGTTTACCTTAAATTGTCAAATTTTCCATCCTTTTTGCATATCATGTGCCATTTGCTTTACTTCTTGATTCTTATCTAAAAGATAGTCTCACATATTTATCCTCTTCACACATCCCTAAGAACCTATGAAGTCACATTAGACTTACTGCTGCTTAACGAATGGGAACTTAGGCTCATACAGTATTTTCCCTTCTCCTAGTTACTCTACATACATCTACCCATGTTTTTCAGAAAAAAAGACTCCACCGAAGATGACTTACCTCCATCATCAATGCGTGGCAGAAATTGGGAATTAGAACCAATGTTTTTCTGCAACAATATTCTTCCTCTCTGCTTTGTACTCACTTTTCTTCCTCACTCTCTCTCCCTCCCAAGAGTTCTGTCATATCTTTTACATTTCAGTTTTCTTTTTAAAGAAATAATAATTTTTTCCTTCCGTGACATTTTTCTGACCTTGAAATAAAAGACTGTAAAAAAAAAAAATCCTGGAACAGTTTATTTCCTCACATTTAAGTTTCCCACCACCTACTCTTGCTCATGTTTCTGATTTTAATCTGCTTCCTACACATTTTGTCTTTTTCTTCAAATTCCAAAATATGTAATTAACAAGCAGAATGTTCAGTCAATGGCCTGTACGTTTTCTGTTCTCAATACCAAACTTCCAGGTTCTCAGCACCATCTTTTCCATCCTTCCTTCCTGGGCCTCAGCGCTTGCCCTTGGCTCTGTGGCCCCCACTCTGCTGTCGTGAGTTGTCCCCTCCTCCTGAGCAGTCTCCTGTGACCCTTCGGTAATGCACAATCCACACGCACACACGAAGGACCTCTATTCCTGTCTGTGTTCAACTGGGGCAGGAAAATCAATCCAGTAGGTCACAACTGGCATGTCTTTAAGTGAAAAATATAGAAAATAATATAAATAAATAGAAAAAAAGAAGGCTGGGTGCAGTGGCTCACACCTGTGGTCCCAGCACTTTAGGAGGCTGAGATGGGCAGATCACGAGGTCAGGAGATCGAGACCATCCTGGCTAACACTGTGAAACCCTGTCTCTACCGAAAATACAAAAAATTAGCCGGGCGCGGTGGTGGGCGCCTGTACTCCCAGCTACACGGGAGGCTGAGGCAGGAGAATGCCATGAACCCGGGGGACAGAGCTTGCACTGAGTGATCGCCCACTGCACTCCAGCCTGGGCGACAGAGCAAGACTCCGTCTCAAAAAAAAAAAAAAGAAAAAATCTACTTATAATTATTTATTAAAATGTATTCTATAGGCCGGGCGCAGTGACTCACACCTGTAATCCCAGCACTTTGGGAGGCTGAGGAGGGCAAATCACCTGAGGTCAGGAGTTCAGGAACAGCCTGGCCAACATGGTGAAATGCCATCTCTACTAAAAGTACAAAAATCAGCCAGGTGTGGTAGTCTGCACCTGTGATAGCAGCTACTCGGGAGGCTGTGGCAGGAGAATCGCTTGAACCCAGGAGGTGGAGGTTGCAATGAGCTGAGATCGTGCCACTGCACTCCAGCCTGGTGACAGAGTGAAACTCCTCCATCTCAAAAAAATAAATAAAATAAAATCCATTCCACAGCAGCTCAATGTCATAAAACAGTATTTGAAGTCAAGATTGCATTGGTTTGCTAGGGAAACCATAACAAAGTACTACAGAATGGGTGGCTTAAGCAACACAAATTAGTTTTATCACAATTCTGAAGGCTAGATATCAAAGATCAAGGGGTCAGCAGGGTTGGTTTCTTCTGACGCCTCTCTCCTTGACTTGTAGGTGGCTGTCTTCTCTTCGTGTCTTCAGTGTCTTCACGTGCTCTTCCCTCTGTATACTGGTGTCCAAATTTCCTCTTCTTTTAAGCACGCCAGCCAGATTGGATTAGGGCCCACTCTAATGATCTCATTTTAATTGAATTAATTATCTCTTTAAAGACCCTATGTCCAAATGCAGTCACATTTCAAGGTCCTGAGGGTTAGGACTTCAACATATAAATTTGGGGTAGGGAGGACATAATTCAATCCACACAAAGGTCCCTGGGGTGAATTAATTCATCTTCTTTTCCTTACATCAGAATTAAGTGGCCTTATCTGCACCTATGGACATTTCCTAGAATCAGAACCCACAATACCATCTTCATTTTCATCACCTTCAGTCAGCAATCACTGCCCTTGTTTCACATCTGTTGGGTAAGGAGCTGCTGTCATTCCCAAAGTGAGTCATATGCCCATTGTGTCACTACAGCACAACACCTATGAGTATAAAGTCTCATTTTAGAATTTTCCAACTTATTGCTAGATATTAGCTCTAACCAGACCCTCATTTCTATCATTACCAGGAAGTTATATTTTAGAAACCAACTTCAAAGGAAACCACGTGATCTGAAATCAAAAGAATTCATTTTGATTTACCTTTTTATTGATTCATTTCTACATTGTCCTGGATTAGTCACTAACTGAAACTTATTTCCACAGAGGACACTATCTAAGAATAAACATTCTGCTTATTCAGTTTGCAGCAGCACTAATAGGTCACGCCCAAGTAAGTATATTCAGATAAAATCTAATTTTAAGAATGCTGTAATACTATAAACATAGTTGCAATTTTCTCCAAAAATGTTTACTGAAAAAATAGATTGGGAAGCAATTCATATGATGGACACCTAATCGTGAATATTTAACTATTCCAGATCCAAATAGGTTATTTTATAAAGTACTGCATGCTATATTGCCATTTGTACTTGTTAAAATTTACAGTTACATAAATCAGCTTAATGAAATGGATATCTTGCACGTGTTTCCAGCATTTAAGAAATGATCAGTGTCTGAAATTTGAATCATGCATGAAATGGATATTCAGCTAAGCTGGTCTGACAAATCTACTACAAAACCACTTGGTAAAATGATTGCACTGAGCCTCAACTAAATCCAAAATAAACCAGATTAAACCTACAATTTCAAAAAAAACAAACAAATCCTGTGATTCACAAGAAATTTCATATTAAAAATTTCAAAATTTCTTGAATTCTATGAAATGAAAAAAAATGTTTTCTAATAAAGAGCAGTTGGGATATTGACTTATTAAGCTCTTATAAAAAGATATGAGTCGAAATTGCAAAACTGTTCAAAAAACTTGAAGTTTTCTCAACAGGATGCATGTAATGATTCAATTGATTAATACTTCAAATTTGATATACATGAACTATAAATGTGGAATTGTAAAGAAAAGATTAAAAATAAATTGGTTTAAAATTTAAAAAGTATGAAAGGATGGGTAAAAGTTAAAAAACTAAAAAGGCAATGGTACATACTACTTTAAAAACTGGCAAAAGAAACAAAAAAAGTGTCAAAGCAGAAAGTAATTTTAAGATCTGAAAGAAGTCAATACGAACTGAATGAAGTCAGATGTGTTGGCTTAGGCCTATAATCGCAATTACTCAACAGGCTGGGGCAGGAGGTCACTTGAGCCCAGGAGTTTGAGATCAACCTGGGCAGTATAGTGAGACCCCATCTCAAATGAAAATAATATGAACAGAATATATATGTATGTCCCCAATGCATAGGGACAGAGGCTTGGAAGTGAAATTGTGTTGATTGAAAACATTTGTATGTAACCACTTCATGCCCACTAAGATGGTTATATATATAAATATATATATATATATATTTGAAATTTGGCACCTAATTAGGAAATACATTTTCTGGGTATTTAACATTTAATAAGAAAATTATACCACCTTATGACCATTAGCAATTTACTTACAGAATGTGACTTAAAATACTGCTATAAAGACAGCAAAAAATCATCAACTAATTAGTTTTATAGAACCTTCCAAATCTATTAAAAACAGTCCCACTCAATAAAAACTGCTGTAAAAGTTGAAATAAACATACTTTTTGGTAAATAGCTAAGTTCAGCAATTTGATCATTAAGTAAATTGGTCTGGGGCATTATGACCCGGAATCAAAAATTATTTCCTGAGACTTCCTGTCTAGCCCACCCTAACATTTCTTTACTGTTCTTTCCTGGTCATCTCCTCCTCTGATTCTTTCCATATTGATACAAGCCTGTAGAAGATGGGCCCCCAAGAATTACGCAGTTTGAATTTTATCCCAATGCATAGGGATAGAGGCTTGGAAGTGAAATTGTGTTGATTGAAAACATTTGTATGTAACCACTTCATGCCCACTAAGATGGTTACAATCAAAAAGGCACACAAAACAACTGCTATAGGTGATGTGGAGAAATTAGATCGCTTGTTCATTGTTGATGGGAATGTAAAATGATGCAGCCACTTTGGAAAACAGTTTGGAAGTTCCTCGAAATGTGAAACATAGCGTTACTATTTGACAAAGCAACTTTACTCCTGGGTATCTACTCGAGAGAATTGAAAACATACATCCGCACAAATGGCTTGTATACAAATTTTCACAGCAGCATTATTCATAATAGCCAAAAAGTGAAAATGATCCAAATGTCCACCAACTAATGAATGAGTAAACAAAATGTGGCTTATCCATACAGAGGAATATTATTCGGCCATAAAAGGAATGAAGTACTGATACATGCTAAAATGCAGATGGGGCATGAAAACATTACACTAAGCAAAAAAGATGGTCACAAAAGGCCACATATTATATGATTCTATTTACAGGAATATCCAGAATAGACAAATCCATAGAGAAGGAGAGTACATTAGTGGTAGCCAGGAAGCAGGGAGGGAAGAACCAGGAATAACCTCTAAAGACTACAGGGTTTCTTTAGAGGTCATTTAGAAAGTGCTAAAATTGGCTGGGCGCGGTGGCTCACGCCTGTAATCCCAGCACTTTGGGAGGCCGAGGCGGGTGGATCATGAGGTCAGGAGATCGAGACCATCCTTTGCTAACACAGTGAAACCCCATCTCTACTAAAAATACAAAAAATTAGCCGGGTGTGGTGGTGAACGCCTGTAGTCCCAGCTACTCAAGAGGCTGAGGCAGGAGAATGGCGTGAACCCGGGAGGCGGAGCTTGCAGTGAGCTGAGCTCGTACCACTGCACTCCAGCCTGGGCAATGAGCGAGACGCCATCTCAAAAAAGAAAAAAAAGAAAGTGCTAAAATTAGATGGCAGTAATGGTTGCACAACTCTGTGAATATACTAGAAACCACTGATTTGAACACATTAAAAGGGTGAATTTTATGATATATGAATTATATCTCAAAAAAGCTGATACATATATATCAGCTGTTGTACATCTATATGTACATACATATATACATAATTAGTTCTTTTATACTTGAGTTTGGGATTAAGATATATTTACAAAAATAAAGTTTATATAAATGAGACCATACTATTCATGCTGTTTTGTAACATGGCATTTCATGCAAAAGTAGTCTTGGATCTTTTTCCTTGTTGATGAAAACTTATATATGTTATCTCTTTTTTTCTTTTTTTTTTTTTTTTTAAGACGAAGTCTTGCTGTGTCACCCAGGCTGGAGTGCAGTGGTGCAATCTCGGTTCACTGCAACCTACACCTCCCGGGTTCAAGCACTTCTCTGCCTCAGCCTCCCAAGTAGCTGGGATTACAGGCGCCCGCTACCATCCCTGGCTAATTTTTGTATTTTTAGTAGAGACGAGGTTTCACCATCTTGGCCAGGCTGGTTTTGAACTCCTGATCTTGTGATCCACCCGCCTTGGCCTCCCAAAGTGCTGGGATTACAGGCATGAGCCACCGCTCCTGGCCTATATGTCATCTTTTTAAAGAGCTCTCCGGTATACCATTGCATAGTTCTACCATGATTACTTAATCATTTAGATCATTTCCAGAGTTTTGGTAAAGCAAGAACACAATTAGGTACACACAGACACACATACACACACATATGCACACATAAACCTATATATTTGCATACTTCTTCAATTATTTTCTAAAGAAAAATCTCCTAAATAATAATTTTTTTAAAAAAAGGCTCCTACAAGTGGGATTTCTGGATACCTGCATGTTTTAAACGTTGATCCATAATGTTAAATTGCCTTTTAACTGATTTAAAACAGTTTTTTAAATCAGTTAACACCATCCCCAGGTGTGATAGAGACTGCCCCTTCCCCCATTTACACCTTCATCATCAATGCTGAGTTTAATCAAAGGTCTATTTTTTCTTAATCTTCACCAATCTAAACTCTAACAAAGGATTAGTCGTTGCTTTTATTGGCATCTATTTGATTACTACTGAGGTTGAATATCTTCCACATACATTTTTGTCATTGGTAATTCCTCTTTTATGTCTCTTGCCATTTAAAACAATTGGAGTCTTTGTCATTTTCTCATAACTTGAAAGTTCTTTTTGTGGAGTAGCATTGTTAACCCTTTATCAGATGTTTTGAAAATGACTTTTCCTACCAAAAATGACTTCACAGCTTGATTGAAATACATGTTCCCCTTTAAGCTGGAAGGGTTAGAGCATTAGCGCCATCTTTGACTAGAGATCTTAATAAGATGAAAAGGACGAAACTGAGTTTCTCGGCAGCTAGCGAGCTTCTTATCATTGGAAATGTCCAAATGTAGACAAGTTTACCATCTAGCCAGGATGTTGTCAGAGGCTATTCAAACATTAGAAGGGTGGTTGGACCAGGTGACTTTAATGATCTCTCCCAACCCTGAGAGTGTAGGAGTTTGTGAGTGAGACAAATATTTAACTTCATGAAAGCAAGCCACTGCACCTGTGATAACAAGTGAGGAATTGATTTCTGTCTCGCACACACACACACACACACAGAGTGCAAAAAAAAAAAAAAAAAAATCCTTGTGGGAGTGGAATAGCCTGAGCTCAGATGCCAGCAAAAGGCATGAGTGTGTGTGTATCTATGTGTGAGTGGATGTCTGAATAGGTATCGATGCGGGAGTCTGTGTGTGTGTCAATGTATGTACGTGTGCCTGTAAGTATGTCTATAAGTGCACATGAAGGAGGGAGGTATGGAGGAGAAAAGTGCATGTTGGCTAAAATTACATTTCTGTGTATTGCAGTACATTTTTTTTTTCAATGCAATGAGAAGTCTAGAGTAGAAAGTCCAAGGAAGAACAGACCTCTATTTTCAAAGAAAAAGGGAAATGGTTATACTTCCAGAAAAAAAGGAAGAATAGAAGAAAGAAGAAACAACAACCAACCAAACAAGTGAACACTGCTATTTTTTTGACTTTTTTTTTACTCATCTGGGTAACTGCTTTAATTCTTTACCTTGTTTCAAAGAGGCAGCAGTTTCCATTTGATAATGGGAATCAATTAGTAATAGCTGTCATTTATAGAGTAGACATTGAACCAAGGATGTGTGTCTATGTGTGTGTATTTTTTCTCAGCTCCATGAAAGAGGTATTATTAATCCCATTTTATAGGTGAGGGACTGGGGCAGAGAGAAGTTAAGTAACTTGCCCAAGGTCACACAACTAGTAAATAGCAGAGTTAAAATTCAAACTCAGACAGCCAGGTTCCACAATCCAGCATGCTAACCCCTACTCAGCACTACCTGTTACCCAGCACAATGGTTATGTTAGGCTTGACAGTCCATAGTAGACCTGGCTTCAAATTCATGCTCCGACATTTAAAAGTTGTGTGACTTTGGAAGAACCATTTCCTTGTTCAGAGTCTCAGTTTCCTCATTTATAAAATGGCACTAAGCTGGGTGTGGTGGCTCCCAGCTGTAATCCCAGTTACCTGGGTGGATGAGGTAGGAAGATCACTTGAGGCTAGGAGTTCGAGATCAGTCTGAGCAACACAGTGAAACTCCTGTCTCTAAAAATATATACAATGGCATTAGTATCTTTTCCCAGGGTAGTTGTGAAGATGAAATGAGATCAATTTGGAGATTGAAACATAGGAAACACTTACTAAATCACAGCTGTGACTACATACTTGCCCCTAATTTAAATGCCATAGAATTTTGAGGCCAGAAGTTTTCTAAAGACAATCAAGCTATGCTATAAGACCAGGCCTCTTAGAAAAGTGGAAAGCATACCAGGAAAAATACCAGGATAGAAATTAAAACCTTTAAAGGTGATAAGACCACTTGCTACTGAGGGGTCTTGTTATCCTCCACACAGATCCCTGAAAGCTCCGGTAGGATTGGGTAATCTTAGGTGATAAGGGAGATGTAAAGAATTACCATTCCTGATAAACCACTGTGGTTTTGTTTGCCCATACTTTAAGGAGATATGGGTGACACAGATAAAGTACTGACAAAAGCCCCAGGTGGGCTTAAAATGCCTCCTCATGCCTGGGAGGGTTGGAGGCTGATGACATTCAGTGCTGACCCGCTACTGTGCTTGCTCCGTGTTATCTCTGTGGCCGTGTGCTCAGCACCCTCAGGGGCCAGGTCAGGCGGTAACACTCCAAAGAGAGTAGAGTGAGAATTTGGCGGCTTGTTAGTCAGCCAGACTCTCTGAAGAGAGAAAGTGCCCTTGGGTCTCAAGAACGTTGTGTTATGTCATCATTGGAAGACACTCTACAGATAGGCGGGAGGAACTGTGTGGAAGGCAGGGTCAGGCAAGCCTTCAGCTGGCCAAGTCAGACTAGGTAGAGTCACTGTGGTCATACTGTGGGAACACTGAGGAGAAGTGGTTGGTTCTGACTGGGTGAGATGGGGGAACAGGGAGGAATGAAGACTTCACAGGAATAATGGCAGCCTCTGAGCAGGTCCTTGAATGAAGAATGACTAGGATGTTGTTAGGCAGAGAAGAGATGATGAATTCTCCAGACTGAGGGGACAGCCATCACCAAAGTGTGGTGGCATTAAACACCCAGGTCGGTGCAGTATATTCCACAGCAAGGAAGTATATCATTTTACCAGATGTTGCCATCCACTTCCCTCCACCAACCTCACACAAGCAAAAACCAGCTTTTTCCCATGAATATATGCCATATTTAAAGACATGCAAATATAACAAGTTGCTGAAGATTGAAAAGTATTTCTAAAAGCAATGTTGACTAGAGTGAGAGGAAACAAGAATGCCAGTGGGAATCTAAATTGGTACAACCTTTGGTAAAGCGATTTGCTACTATCTGGCAAAAAAAATATCTGTGTGTAGCCTTTGACTTTGCATTTCCACAATGTATAACTCTATCCTACAGAGAAAAAATGTATATGAGGGTTTCACTCATTTATTAAGTAAATATTTCCTGCATACCCACACATGACAAAGCACTGGTGTCACTATTAGAAATACAATAATGAACAAGGCAGAAAAATCCCAGCCCTCACGAAACTTATATGAACAAATAAGCAAATCATGTTATTTAATTTCGGATATTGATAAGTGCTATGAAATAAGTTAGGAAGAAAAAGAATGACAGAGGGAGTTTCTCTCTGAGAAGGTGACATTTGAACAGGAACTGAGTTGTGGGTAAAAGGGCCATGAGAAGATCTAGAGAGACAGACTCTTAGGCAAAGGACATGTTTATTTTAACAATGGGGATGTATTATAGCAAAAGAAACCCACAAACAAAATATTGAAAATAATGTTTTTTGTTTTTTCAGATTATGTTAAATAAGTTTATGCATATGTGAAATGGAATACCATGCAATATAGTTTAAGAGAATAAGGTGTTCTAATGTACTAATAGCATATTTTCAAAGTTACATTTAAATTATCTTTTGAAAAAGTTCTGGTTTTAAATATAGCATGATACCATTTATGTCCTTCTAGAATTCCCTCCCCCCCCCCTTTTTTTTTTTTTGTTGTTGTTGTTGTTGTTCTGAGACGGAGTTTCACTCTTGTTGCCCAGGCTGGAGTGCAATGGCACGATCTTGGCTCACTGCAACCTCCACCTCCCAGGTTCCAGCGATTCTCCTGCCTCAGTCTCCCAAGTAGCTGGGATTACAGGCATGTGCCACTCCACTCAGCTACTTTTGTATTTTTAATAGACATGGGTTTCTTTTATTTATTTATTTATTTATTTATTTTGAGACGAAGTCTCACACTGTCACCCGGGCTACTATGCAGTAAAGTGATCTTGGCTCGCTGCAGCCTCCACCTTCCAGGTTCAAGCGATTCTCCTGCCTCAGCCTCCCGAGTGGCTGAGACTACAGGTGTGCAACACCACACCTGGCTAATTTTTTTTTTATATTTTTAGTAGAGATGGGGCTTCACTATGTTAGCCAGGCTGGTCTCGAACTCCTGACCTCGTGATCCACCCACCTCAGCCTCCCAAAGTGCTGGAATTACAGGCGTGAGCCACCGCACCTGTCCCAGACACGGGGTTTCTCCATGTTGGTCAGGCTGGTCTCAAACTCCCAACCTCCGGTGATCCGCCCGCCTCTGCCTCCCAAATGCTGGGATTACAGGCGTGAGTCTTATAGAATTATTGATCTTTCTGGTAAACCACTGAACATAGTTTTTGAGTTGTCAAAGTGGATCCAAAGCTATTCTTATGTCCAGAGCTGTCTTCTTGGTGTCACATAGGACCCCACACTGACTTTAACACTCTGTTGTCACCATTGAAAGAGTGAATTGAAAAGAATTGCACCATATTGAAATTCTTAATAATTTGCAAACCTGAGGCCCCACATGTGCATTTTGCACCGGGCCTCACAAATTATGTGGGGCACTGCGCCATTTTTGGAGATGTGAGGCTTGTAACACTGATTATCTGTCCCAATAGCATGTGTAAATTGCTGAAATCAGAGTGAAATTGGCATCAAGAGTCACTGGAAAAATTGGCCGGGTGCGGTGGCTCACTCCTGTCATTCCAGCACTTTGGGAGGCTGAGGCAGGTGGATCATGAGGTCAGGAGTTCAAGACCAGCCTGGCCAAGATGGTGAAACCCCATGTCTAATAAAAGCTACAAAAAAAAAAAAATTAGCTGGGCATGGTGGCAGGTTCCTGTAACTCCAGCTACTCAGGAAGCTGAGGCAGGAGACTCGCTTGAACTCGGGCGGTAGAGGTTGCAGTGAGCCGAGATTACACCACTGCACTCCAGCCTGGGCAACAGAGTGAGACTCCATCTCAAAAAAAAAAAAAGAGTCACTGGAAAATTAACAGACAGCTGTGCTCCACCTAAGCAATACTGCTCCTCCCCTCTGCTTGAGAGTTTAATGGTGGGCTCAGGTGTGATATCTTCTAATTTTTCAAAACAAAAAAACTGGAAATCCAATTTTTTTTATGTGAAACTCCAAACTTGGAAATGTTATCAACCAATTAATAGGTAAAATCTAAATAGAATATGTCCATACACCAAATTTGGTTTCTAGGTTTCATCCTGTTTTCTTTTCCTCAAAGTGTCAGGGGATTTGCAATCCAGGGCTTGCATTTTTACATGTTAGCTAGACACAGAGTTTTCCCCCACACAAAAGGTGTTCTAATGAGTTAGCAAAAACAAGGGCAGTGGCTGCAGTTCACATCGGAGCATGTCTAGTTGTTTTGAAGGCTCAAAGATGATGGGGTGACTGCAATCTTATTTGAAATTCAACATCTTTCCCTTACTAATTATGTTATTTGCCTTTGTTTTGAATGTTTTAGCATTATTGTTATAGGGGAACCTGGAGAATTTTGTAATTGCTTCATATTTTCAGAATGTTTTTCAATCGTGATGTGAAAACCAAACAAACAAAAAAATTCTGGTGTGTGTTTGCAAGTTATGTCTTTGAGCAATGCCATTAGAGAATTTAACAAAATGAGAACCAGCCCTTGAACAGAATGCACTTTGCAGCTCCAAACACTAGAAAAGTCTTTTAGGATCAGAGGGCTTGAAAAGAAGATGAAAGTGATGTTAAAGTTAAGAACAATGTAGTACAAATAATTTAGTCTTCAATTTCTGGGATTTTGTTGAGCTGTCCTTTAGAGTCATACATTTAAATGGTCTTTTTTTTTTTTTTGAGATGGAGTCTCGCTCTGTCGCTAGGCTGGAGTGCAGTGGCACAATCTCAGCTCACCGCAACCTCCACCTCCGGGTCCAGATGATTCTCCTGCCTCAGCCTCCCGAGTAGCTGGGACTACAGGCGCACACCACCACGCCCGGCTAATTTTTTGTATTTTTAGTAGAGATGGGGTTTCACTGTGTTGGCCAGTATGGTCTCTATCTCTTCCCCTCGTGATCCACCCGCCTTGGCCTCCCAAAGTGCTGGGATTACAGGCTTGAGCCATTGTGCCCGGCCTAAATAGCCTCTTAATGGATCCCCCCACACTCCCAACCCAAATCTCTGAATTTTCTGTTTCAAATCAGGAATATCCTGGATTTTAGATCATTTTAATATTTATTTGGTGTAAGAAAGATTTAGTATCTTACAAAAAAAAAAATGAAGACAATACTTTCAAGGGCCAGGGAGATGCTCTCAGTCTGTAAACTGTTCCCACTCAGTGACAGGTTATCCACAGGTTCTTGGTGCATTCCCCACGCCTCTTTCCAACTTCACCACATAATGACCACCTTTACGGGGGCTCATGAAAATGGCATTGGCCCCAGTGGTTGGCAATATATTGTTATGGTGCCCATGAGAGAAGCCCCCTACCCGTCACTACCCAGTCAGCAAGTTCTCAGTGGTCGCTATAAAACTTAACTCTTTACAACCAGCTGTTCAGGTTAATCAGTTTCCAATGATTATAAGAATATCAGAAAATCTAACTACTGGTGATAAGAGGATTAAGAAAACCAACTAAGGAAATTAACTGGAGGATTGTTGAGTTTTCCTTTCCATTGAAAGAGAAAACATTAAGGGGTGGGGGCATTCTCTTCATTAGCTCCCATATTATTAGGCATGTGGCCTGTCTCATGGCTGGGAACAAGTTCCGTGAAACAGCCATATTGCCTTTGTGTCACAAACCAAGATTTTCCCAGATGCTTTAAAAATATGAAAGAATCTTGCTTTCCTCCCATTTTCTAGGGTTACATTTTACTGTTTGCTATAAAAGTAAGCAGTTAGCAGATCCATTTCTCTGCCTCCAGATCTGCTGATACCTTTCATTTTATGCAGGCCAGTTGCTTGAGAGTTACCCACCATACCTCATATATTTGTGGTCACCAATGACACAAGACTGCAAAGATTTGATTGCAATAAACAACTTCTTGAACTTGTTACCAGCATTATATTAAGGCTTGGAGTTGTTAGACAAGAATGTGTATTTCATATTTTCCTTCTATGCCTACAAACAGAAATAATCATTTTAGAGGCAACACCATTATCTTGATTTTCCAGAACAAAATAACTTTGCATGCAAAAAAGCCAAACAACTGAATGCAACACAAATGTAACTTTCCTGAAGCAATCATGGCTCTTTACACATTTGTTATTCTGTTTGACATACACAATAAATCGTAATAGTTACCAAATTACTGTTCGGTTTCAAATGATGTGCACACATCTATAATCTTAGTTAGCTGCTTGCTGGCCTGCATCAGGAATGCCATTGCATCCTCCAGGGTAATTCTATATCAATGACTTTTCCAAATAAATCTAGTTGCTGGTTTATATTAATGAACTGTCATAGTTTCTATTGTTTTCCCATGGCCTTGCAGCTGTATTCTTTCACAGGTGCTTGGCAAATTAAAATGATGCTGGTTTGGAGTTTCAGCTTGATACAAAATCACTCCTTCAGCAGATTGTTAGGAAGTTATTCATGCACGACACACATCTTCACTCCAGACATTCAGCTTCTCTGCTTATCCAATACTCATGCCTTACTGACACTTTGCATTTCTGTTCTCCTCACCAAAGAAGTACAAAGAGAGATTGTCTTTCTTGCTTAGAACATCTCTATTAAAAAATCACCAGCATTGGAAGGGTTTTTTCTTTTTTTTCCCCCCCAGAGAAATGTGTTCTTTTCAGTTGGTCCTAACACTGTGTTCACAAATCACAAACATTCATTACTGATATTTACAGATTATTTATCTTTTGGGGTTGTTTTTGTCAACATCTATTACCCAAGGGATCAACAGACAGAAAGAAAATTATTATATACTAACTATCCAAAACCACATTAAACGCTCCCTTTTGGATCTATTGTAACCTTTGTTTAAAAATATTTTGCTCATGACTAACTTCTACCAGTGAAAATGAGAATGTTTAACATGCAAGTGCCTACTCAATCAAATTATCCATGCTTCAGTTTAGACGCTGTTTTCTCCCTGCCCTGCAGCTCCCCGCACCGCAATTTCCCTTCATCACCCTGAATTCCTCTCTTGACCACTTGGAGGCTGTTATCACAGCACCTTCTCTCTGACCACTGGGGTGTCCTAGGCTACCCCTCCAAGAGCCAGCGCGCTAACAGTTCTTTTGGGTGCTCCAGTTCATTATTTCCACACATCCACACACCTTCCTTTCAGGTGTGTTCCAAGTTTTGGGGATTTTGGGTTTTTTTTATTTTTAATATTCATCTTTATCCTTAATGTAAGGTCTGCTGCCAAATAGCTGTATACTCAAAATTACCTATGCATCTTAATCTATGAATTCTGCTTTTATATTTGCCATTTATTACAATAGGGATGCAAATGCCAATCCCTTTGGTATAAAGCTAAGACTTTTCTTCCAGTCTCCCTGATAAACCCAAATGGCATAAAATGCTGACTGTCTACTCAGTATCTCATATCCATTGCTTGTCTTCCAGCTTAAAGAGATGGAGAGAACGACACTTCCCAGCCTCCTCACACATGTGATGGTCAAGGTGTTATAAATGGAAATGAGTACATGCAAGCCTTCCTGTGGCTTTTTGTGTGACAGGCATGAGGCTACAAATAGAGGTCCATATACTAGATACCTAAATATTTAAAGATTACAAATTGAGTTCCCATACGGTTGAATAGAATAGCTTCTATACCACTGCTGTGGCTAGTATATCTTCATAATATCTGGAAGGCCTGGAACACTCACCTGTTTCAAGTTCCAAGTCATGTGGCTTTTAGGTCCAGTGGCCCGGTTTCTTTCTCTTTCTACCCTCAACTCCAATCCATATAGCAAAGGGACTCAAGAACATGCACGAGGACTTTCCAGTCCTCAAGTCCAAGTTTCACCCACTTCTGCCCACCTACCTCCCAAGCACAATCTCCTCTTAGCCTGTGGGTGTGCACACCACTGGCACATTCTGCTCTTAGGAGGATAGACCCATGAAAGGGCCCATATAGACCTACAAGTGGACTAAAATTCCAGAGTGCCCACAGCATTGACTAGAAGAAGTGGATAAACTCTTGGTGGGCATTTTTCTTTAGTCTATTGGCCTCAATGCAAAGGGCACAGCCAGAGGAGGGCCAGGGCAGGTCCTGGAAGGCCCAAGTCCAAGGCCAATTCTGGTAATCAGGTCCTCTCAGAAAGTTCTTTAAAGGGGGTTAACTCAGCTGGGCAGCTCCTTTTGCCCTTTTTACTTCCTTGTTTATACACAAGACCTCAAATACAATGGCTGGAACTATGACAGCCATTTTTCAGCATGAGGATAAAGGCCTTTCTTTAAGCCTACATACAGTCAAAGAACTAGAATGAGCCAAGATTTCTGCTGGCCATCCCAGCTGTAGGCTGCTTATCTTTGGATTTCTTCTTATATGAAAGAAAAAATGCCATTTCTTGTCTTTGCCATTACTTTTTAGTCCATATTACAGCCAGACACAGTATCTCACTGACACAGATGTGTACAAGTTGAAAGGTAGATATTGATCACCTTCATTATTGTTAATCTGAGGAGTGCCTCAATACATAAAACATACAGATGCTAGAGGAGCTTAACAAATGTATTTTGAATAAAATGGACAGAAAGATGGGAGCAAAGGGAGCATTATCAGCAGAGAAAATGGAATGAGCAGTGGTCTGGATGTGGGCAAGGCATATATGGAAAACGGGGAGTAGAATAATTGGATTCCTAATGGGAAAGATTACTGAGATCTGAGTTAAGCTGCTTAGGTTGGGACCCACATAGAAAGGTGAAAGGAACCCAGGTTAACCTATCATTCCCACTCAACTGCACCAGGTCTGCTATGTAAGCACTCAGTTAAATGACACCTCTTTGAAGTCTTCCTTCCCAGAGAAAATTGACTGTACACAAGAAGATACACACACTATCACCCATATTCACTCACACTTACAAAGTATGTTGTAAAATTTCATCATTGCACATAGGACAGCAATTGTTTACCCATTTGTTTGCTCACTCCTCTGTAAAGTCCTTGGGCATCAGGACTGTCTTACTGCTTTTGTACTCTCGATGCCTAGTCTGCAGTTTGGCACATAGTAGGTATTCAGTAAGCCTTAGGATAATTAATTATGACAATGGGATATTACTGGGAGGAAATAATAATGTCTTCAAATGGATATTTGAAGACATTTATTCGATTAATCTGCTACTGCTAAGCTGGAGGTCTTAGAAGAAAGAAAAACTAGGCTGGGTGTGGTGGCTCATGCCTGTAATCCCAGCACTTTGGGAGGCTGAGGCAGGCAGATCATGAGGTCAGAAGATCCAGACTAGCCTGGCCAACATGGCGAAACCCCATCTCTACTAGAAATAGAAAAAATTA
>NW_012111808.1:3057739-3080114 GCF_000951035.1 Colobus angolensis palliatus | reverse complement strand
GAAGGAAGGAAGGAAGGAAGGAAGGAAGGAAGGAAGGAAAAACTAAATGAGGCTATTTCAACAGTTCAGGTTTAAAGAAATTCCTGGTACTGAATGAAGAACACCAGGAATAGAAAGTGAGTGGTAGATGCAATGACTATTGCAAATAAAATTAAGAAAGCAGAAATGAGATTAAATTCAAACTGCAAGGAGTAGAAGAATTTCCAGATGACAGGGAGATTTTGAGATTGAGTGACTATAAGAATGATGGTACTAGAGTGAAAAATATGAAAATCAAGCAGAGAAACTTGTTTCAATGAAAAAAATCAAATAAGTGCTGGTTTAATCTTGCTAAGACTGAGTAGTCAGTGAGACATTAAAGTAATAATGTTTAATAAGAAACTAGAAATGTAAGAAAACTTTAGAGTGCTTTCCACTTTTTAATACTGGTGAATGTTCATTCAATTCCCTTTGCTGTGCTTTTCTTTATTTAATTTAATATTCAAAGTTTAAAATGTAATTTTCTCCATTTCACAGATGAGGAGACTGAAGCACATTGAGATTTAGTCAATTGCCCAAGGACGTAGAGCTGGTAAGTGTCCGAGTCTGGGTTCAAACCCAGGCAGCCCAGGTAAATCACCATCTCAACCAGCTTCAGCCTGTGGGGCTTTCTTGGTCTGCCCATTCTGGGTCCCAGAATCATGCTTGCAATTCTCAAAGGAGTCCACTCATTCCATGCCTTCATACTTAGAAGTAAATTTCCCCAAAATGATTTTCAAGTGTAGAATACCAGTTCTACGTGGCAACATGTATTCCCCAAAAGTAGGGGGAGGAGAGGAAACACAGAGGATTTTTAGGGCAGTGAAACTATTGTGGATGATACAAACAACGGTAGATAACTGTCATTATACATTCGCCCAAATCCATAGAATGTACAACACCAAGAGCGAACCCTAATGTAAACTGTGGACTCTGGGTGATAATGATGTGTCAGTGTGGGTTCATCCAGTGTAATAAATCCACCACTCTGGTAGGGGGTGTTGAAAATAGGGGAGACTGTGCATGTGTGGGGCTGGCATTTATCTGGGAACTTTCTATACTTTCCTCTCAATTTTGCTGTGAACCTAAAATTTCTCTTTAAAAAAGTCTTTTTTTTTTTTAAAGGGGAAGTTGTATTCAGTCAAGCAGAATTCAGGTTTGCAGGACTTCTCAGAGCCTGTAACATGCTAATAAGCATTGTGAGGCAGAGTACAGCGTCTTCCCAGACTTCTTGGCCAAAGAATACCTTACTTTTCTCTGGGATGTCAAAGGCCTGGTGCTCCATGGGACCCCCTTTGGAAAGGGTTGCTCAGCTCAGTACTTCATGAAAGCAACAAAAATTTTGTTGCAGAGGTCTGACCCCACATTATCAAGTAAAATAAAAATACACTTTACTTTAGAATCATAGTTTCCAGTCTTGACTGAATCACCTGGAGACTTTAAAAAATAGATTAATGGCCAGATCACGCTCTCAGATGTTTGGATTCTATGGTTCTGAGCTAAGGCCCAGGAATCAAAGATTCCTAATGGTTTCTAAAGTAGAGCCAAGTTTGAGAAGATTATTCCTGCTCTAAAATAATCTTAAGCATAATTATCATTTTTATTTTTTATTTTTTGTAGAGATGGGGTCTTGCTCTGTTGACCAGGCTGGTCTCTAACTCCTGGCCACAAGTGGTCTTGTCACCTTGGCTTCCCCAAGTGTTGGAATTACAGGCATGAGCCACCATGCCTGGCCCTTAAGCATAATTATATACAGAAAACTACACATGACCCAGATTGGGTTTTAATTTCCTGTTATTAAGGAATTATCAGTAGCTACTAGAGAATCATCACTGTTCTGATCAAGGCCTGGATTTCTCTTCTGTTTCATCCAGAATCCCCTAGGTGCCCACTTTCTTTTTTGTCATGCACTGGTCCATGCTGGGATGCTGTTCCTGCCTATCAGATTCCTTATTGCACTGTATTACATTCCATTGCATTTTCTACTTATTCCATTGCTCAATGATGACACAAGTAAGGTCTTTGTCAATAGCATTAGAGCAGTTGGCTTCTTACAATGATATTGTGCTAAAAGTCTGACATCAGTTGTTTATACTTCTACTTATACGATACCGCTGCTCTGTTACCTCTCGCGCGCGCTCTCTCCCCCTCTCTCCCTCCCTCCCTGTCTCTCTCCCTCTCCTTGTCTCTCTCATTGGAGCCTTTATTGACATTGCTAGTTGCCTCTGTGCTCTGCCCCCATGTAATGTGTTCTGCCTGCTCCAGAAGAGATAAGATGGTTGTCTTACACTTTGTTTTCATTTTTGGCAAGGAAAGTGGCTTTCAGACTTAATGTGAGGTGGAAATGGATTCTTCATTTTAGGGGAAAAAATCAACCCTAGGATATATCCTGCATGTGTCTATTAAACATTCGTTTTAACTTTAGCAGCTGGGCCATTCACTCTCTCAATATTTCACAACATTTCCATGCAGATGACTCTATAGTCTGGGATGGTTGCCTCCATCCTTCCTTAGCCCTATCTCAGATGATCAGCACTGTGAAAAGTACAAGTTTCTGGCCCCAGAGGCAGGTGAATCTCTACACTAAGAGATTCAGAATCATTAAAATCTCAGCCATAATTTCACCCTGAGTCATATCAGAGACACAAAGTGATGCCTGCAGAAGCCTGGAGACAGCCAAAAGTTAGGGAGTGTCAACAAGGAAAAGAGTAGAAGACTGGATAAAATTGTGAAGGAAGGGGGGAAAGATAGGAAGCAGAAGGAAAGGGAGAAAATAAAGGAGAAAGGGAAGAGAAGGGGAGGGGAAGGTAAGAGGAGAGGGGAAGGGAGGAGGGAAGGGGAGGAGAGAAACAAGACAGGAATTACAGGATACCATCTACTACGGCCTCAGGTGCCATTTAGCTTCATACTTTGACTAACTCTTCCCTAGACACCAGACAGATCATATCAACACAACACAACCCCTGTTCTTCTTCATAAGATTATGATCAATAACAGCTTTGTGAATTGTAGTGACATGTAGTTAAGTGAAAACAATCAGTAATTGACTCAAATTTAGAGAATAGTCACCTAGTCAACCAAATATTTGGGAAAAAAACAAAGCTCAAACTTTAATTCTAATAAAACAGTATTTCATGGACTTATTAGAATGATTTTGAGGTAACCAGTGCACAAGTATGACCTGCCTTTTTTAATTGGTCAAATAGAAAAATATCTGCTATCCACAGTGTCTTTTATGATTTGAATTAAACCTTTCCCATGGAGTTGATTGCTGGGGATCTTTCATCAAGCTTCTTGTTAATATTCCTTGTAATATTCCCACCTGTTCTGATGTCAGTCTGACTCATCCATCACCCCTGAGGAGTTATTGCCGCATCCAGGGCCACCAACTCATTCTGCCTCACAAATAACGCTCTGACGCAGCCAGGGATTTATGACCCATCTCTGATTCTATCATCTCAGGCCAGGCTGGTCTAGGCCTTTGACTAGACACTTCGATAGTGTAATTGTGTTAAAAATTTCCCTCCACTGCTGGCAGAGTCTAACTTCTAACAATAGAGGAGACACTTAGGATTCCATAACATCTGGAACAGGCTGACCTACTGTGATCCCCTTAATCAACATGACCCAGACTAACACGGGACACATTTCACGCACAAGTGGAACGTGCGCGTCTGTGCGTGCACTCGCTCTGCTTCCTCTTCTCTCACTCTAGTTATTGAAATAAATTATATATTTTCCTTACTTCTTTCACATTACCTGAATTCTCAGCTAGTCTGAATTCTTTCTTTTATTATTTACTATTTCAAAATCTACTAAGTAGCTTATATCGCTAAGAATGTTCATTCCAAAATGCTGGTGATGCATTCAGGATCAGCTCCTTTAAAATTAGCCCACATAATTAATGCAATCTTTCTGAAAGTAAGGCTTGGCTTCCTTCAAAAATGCTGTGAATTCTTAATATGTTCTCAAAAACAGGAAATGGGCCGCACTTTTGACAAGGTCATCACATGGCTTTATTTATTTATTTATTTATTTATTTATTTATTTATTTATTTGAGACATAGTTTCACTCTTGTTGCCAAGGCTGCAGTGCAATGGCACGATCTTGGCTCACTGCAACCTCTGCCTCCCGGGTTCAATAAATTCTCCTGCCTCAGCCTCCCAAGTAGCCACAATTACAGCCATGTGCCACCACGCATTGCTAATTTTGTATTTTTTTTAGTAGAGACAGGGTTTCTCCATGTTGGTCAGGCTGGTCCTGACCTCAGGTGATCTGCCTACCTTTGCCTCCCAAAGTGCTGGGATTACAGATGTGCACCACTGCTCCCGGCCATAACATGGCTTTTTAGTGTTCTCTATTTGATGTGTAGGTAGGAGGGATGGAAGATTCAATAAATAATAAATACATGAATCACAGAAATAGATGCTGATCCCACTTACATTCTGGGTTTTAACTCAGTTCAGCAGTCATTTCTTCATGAAGCCATGCAATACTTTATCTGCTTTTCATGTAACCCATGCCCTTTGTGTCTGAGCAGGCAAGGTGAGAGATTCCCTGAATACATGGGCCCTCTGTACATTTTATTTTGATGCTTCTCAAGGAAAGGGTTCCATTGGGGTGGATGTTCTGCTGGTTGTTGATTCAGTCTCAGCTTCCTCAGTGACAGCCTGTCTCAACACTGTCAATACCTCTTCAGTGTTGACAATAAGCAGGCATGATGGCAGGCTGTTCTTGTCTGCTCACTTAATGACTTCACTGATGACATGCAGGTGTGCACTGATGTTGTACCTCGTCTTGAAGCTTTCATGGTGGTTGGAGGGCTGGCTCCATTAACTTCTAGTCTTGTGAGAATAAAGAAAACTGCTCTGGGTGCTCGCCAGCTCGAGATGAGCAATATACGAATCCCCGACTCATAATTTTCAATACAGTATTAAGGATAGATTAGGTCACTTCATCTAATAGACTGAAATGCATCCGGACCATGCTTTTAGTTACAAGCACTTGAAGAAGTTAGTCTACCCTTCTCGCTTAACAGTTGTAACATTGTTCAGCCTTTAAACGCAAGGACTCTAAGCATAGTTCCAAACATTCAATAACAAATTTGCTTCATTCATTTTGTGAAGTTTCACTTGTCCTTTCAGCACATAAGAGACAATAAAGCTTGGTGTTTATGCAAATGAACTGTGGAACCAAACTGTCCTGATTTGAATGCCAGCATTGGTCAACATCTCTGTGACTCACTTTCCCCACGTGTGCCTTTGAACAAAACAATAGTACCTCCTTTCTACGGTTGCAATTAAAATCAAACAAGGCCTGGCATATAGTACGTGCTCAATAATGGTGAGCTGTTATTAATGGAACTGAAAGCAAAAAGGAGGTGAAATGATTTTTCTTAGGACTAGTGAAGGGGCCTAAGACAGGCCTGGGAATCCAAAGCTGGTCTTGAGATCACCTTTCCACAGCTGCATCCAATAGATAATATCCCCCAGACAGTGCAGGCTATCAGTGGTGATTGAGTGATTGATTCCTTTATATCTGTTTGCTTGTTTACTCTGCCACTCACTACTTTTAAGAACACTTTTTCCCTGAAGCTGTTTGTTCTTTTCCCTAATTGTCATCTTGGGTGTCTAGTGCTGACACGGCTGCTAAAGCTCGTGCAGAATCTGTGTCTGTCAACAACGGGCTTGACTTTGCCTCTAATGCGGTTAGTTACCAGTTGCTCTGGGATGGAAGGTGATGAAGGGACACTTGTGAATATGTTAATTTGCTCGGTTTCCTAATGGAGCTTACAGGAATGTGGACATTAATACAGGACTAGACTTGACCTAGCCAATCATCACATATGTACTGGACATCTATTATATACAGAAAGATAGAATGGGGGAGAGCAGAGGATGACTAAAGAGAGGAAATAGGCATTATTTATTCAGGGCCTTAGGTGCACTGGGCATGGCGCTAGGCACTTCAGATGAAGTGTTTTATTCAATCCCCATCCTATTTTATAGATGAAGAAGTAGAATCTCAGAAGGTTGTGCTAGAAACAGCCAAACCTAAGAAGGCTGACTCCAGAGTTGACCAAGAACAACGTTATGGATGGAAGTGATTGATACATTAAATGAAAGAAATTTACATCACTGTGTCCTTGTATTAATCCATTTTCATGCTGATGATAAAGATATTCTTGAGACTGGGTAATTTATAAAGAAAGAGAGGTTTAATGGACTCACAGTTCCACATGGCTGGGGAGGCCTCATAATCATGGCAGAAGGTAAAAGGCACATCTTACATGGCAGCAGGCAAGAGAGAATGAGGGTCCAGCGAAAGGGGAAACCCCTTGTAAAACCACCAGATCTCATGAGACTTATTCACTACCATGAGAACAGTATAGGGGAACCACCCCCATGATTCGATTATCTCCCACTGAGTCCCTCCCACAACACATGGGAATTAGGGGAGCTACAATTCAAAATGAGATTTTGTTGGGGACACGGCCAAACCTTATCAGTCCTTAAGAGATAACAAGACCTATTCTTATTCCTACTCCATGAGTATCCTGTCCCTTCTTGTTATATTTAATTCCTTCATGTGTGCCCTGGATTTCGTCCTCTCTAGGATCATGAGATCCTGTTTCTCCCAGTACCAGGCCACTTCACCCTGACCTAGTCCCACTCTAGTTGTTCTATTTCTGCACATCATTGTTTGCAAGTTCTGCTAACCCTCTTCCACCCTGATGGAGTCCACTCACATGTAACTCTGAAGGGCATGCATGAAAAGCAAGGGCAAGTGCATCAGGAGAGCCAATATAAGACAGTGGTCAAGAGCCTGGGCCATATATCCAGATTTCCAGAGGTAGCATCTTGTCTTTACTGTCTACAAGCCCTGCATCAGTTTTCTCATCTGTAAAAAGATGGGAACAGTTGCATATGTCATTAACTTGTTGTAAGAATTATAAAATTTAATCATATTAAAAATAATTTAATAATTTAATTATGATGCCTAGAACATTGCCCATGATAGCACTTATGCGTAGTAAACACCAACCATTCTCTGTACAGGCTAAGGCTCTACTTTGTGTACCTGCATCACTTCATCACCTTCCTGCTTCTGACCCTCCAACATATTTTGAAAATGCCAGTAAATCCTCTGAGCTTATCAAGTTCACCTTTGACTTCCTTCTAATTTTCCAAATTATATGCAGCCCCAATTCCAGCAGCAAACACAGATCTGAGTATTTTCTTTAATGGCCTCTGCCCCCAAATCAATCGACTGAAGTAGGGGTTTGATGTATGGCCCCTCATCCCAATATGGGAAACTCTGAAGGGTCTTCCCATCCTCCAGACTCTCCAGAAGATTGGCTGAAGCCTACACTGAGACTGCATCATAACCTAACTACTCCTTCCAAATCTTTCCCTACTCCTCCTTACCTTTCCTCCCCTAAGTGTTGATCCCAAAACAGTGGCTAATACATTCCTGCATGCCAGCCTTCATGTCATTGTCTGCTTCCTGGGGAAACCAACCTGCAACACCCACACCAGCTCACACAGTCGTGCTTGGTGAAATGGGGCCCCACAGCTAATGAAGGTGATGCCCAATTTCCCAAACAGAAGGGTTATCATTGACCTAAACAGTATCTGTATTTGTTTCTTGGGTGAGGACTCATAGGAACCCTATATTTGATCAGATTGAGACCAACTGTAAAAGTCTGACTGTGGGCCATTGCAGGTATGTCGGCTTCCTCACCTTGCCCATTGTGGTATTAGCAGTCCTGGAGGGAGAAGTCCTAGACCATCCAAGTGGCCCAGATGTCACTAGTGTTCCCAGGACTCATCAGAAATGATAATCTCCAATTTCTCAGCCATAACTGACCCAATAGCCAATCTCCTCAAGAAGGAAAGGAATTTGCTGATTCTTGGCCATCATTGCATCATTTCAGCAGCTGAAAATTGTCCTCTCTCATACCTCAATCAACTTCAACTAACTCAGCTCAAAGCTACTACTAAAACCAGAACAAGCAGGTTACTAGTGGGTAACTGCCAACGCGAGAAGTAACACACTATGGGCTACAATTACTGGAGAGCTGGCCTGCTTTGTCAGTGGGTACAGTTACTGCTTTTTATATAACTGAAGCTATAATTCAAAAATCCAATGGATCTTTCCCCAGACTCGTGTATCAGAGCTTACTGTGGTTGGGCTACATTATTTTGAAATCTGTAGTGAAAGCCTGTGGTGATTGTTGGAGGTGACACCCTCACTCAATTGGTCTCCTTCCAATCACAGTGCCCTCACAAAAAGAGGGGAAGGTAAAAGACATGGGCCTTTCTGGAGAATATTGCACAGCTGTTTAGAAAAATCTGCTCTTGGGACCTTCCCAGAAAAGCCCTTAAGGAAAATCAAAATGGGAGTGAGGTCATATGCTCATGGCATTACCTTGGCTATTAATATGTATTGTTGTTTGCTATTGTCTTGTTGTTCCAACTAAAAGAAACAGCTTGTTCTCTAAGATGTTGTGTTTTCTTTTTGATGACCTGAGTCATCTGACTCCCACAGTCCTATGGGAGTGGAGATAAGGGTTTGTGGTTTTAGGATGTTGTTTATTTTAGGTAGGGGAGAGAGTATAGAGGGCGAGGAATACTTTTGAAAAAAAATTTGGGTCTGGATAAATAAGATCAGTCTCTCCAGCTCTGTGTCTGACGCCTCTCCTTTTTTATACCTAAAGATATCCAGCACCAAACAAATCCTCAGCAATTCTACTAAACTTCCAATCATTAAAATAGCATGTGCAGTGAAAGAAAAGCATACACGTTCTCATTGCATATGCTTTTTGTCCAAGAGCAACAGAAAAGCATCTGTGTGTGTTTCATAGGAAAGAAAACACCTAGAAACTGTAGGAAAATTCTGGTGATTTTTTTTTATAAATTCCTCAAACAAGGTTTTTCATATATAGATATGACTGGATGTGTATCATCTCTCTGTCAGCTGGCTGCAAGTGTAACTATTCATATTTTTGCACTACCAGCCAGTCAAAATTGCCTTGGATTCAAAACCAAGCTCTCAGTTTGTATGTTACAACATGCACTATCGGTACACAAGGATACTACTTGTCCTTATCAAGTCATAAACGGAAATTCACCTCATTATTGGTGGCCTGATCACCACTGGTGGGTGTGTTTGACATTGCTCTCTGTTACCACGTGGCAATCTTCCTTGATGATTCCCTTACTCTACAGGAAAATAACCCAGAGGGGAAGGGAAAAGATAAGAACTGTGGATAAGGTTGCCTTTCTCAAAGAAAGGGCCAAACTGAGAGCCAGCATGTCTTAATATCACATATTGCATGAATCAAATGAAGCACAGAAATGCAAAAGAAATTTTACAATTTTTAAACACAAAGTTCAGATGTAAGGCTTTGCATCTTTATGGCAGAAAGGAGTCTGCAGTATGTGATCATCAAAATCATTTGTTACGTCAAAGGGAAAATTCTGTATGCTTATATTTTATAGCTATTACAAAGATAATATTTGAAATTATACTTAGATCTTATTTCAAGAAAAACTGATTATGAAAAAGCAGTTTTCATATAAGATGAATTTGATGGGTAAAAATTCACTTAACAAAATGGTCTTTTCTGTTTTCAATTTACCATGGGATTTTTCCTAATAAGAAAATAGAAATAAAAATTTTGACTAACAAAAATGGGATTTGTGAAATGCGGCATAGCACAGTGGTTAGGGGCACAGCCAACGAGCCAGATTGCCAGGGTTCGAGTCCCATACTTGGCTGTGTGACCTTAGGTAAGTTCCTTAACCTCTTTGTTTCTCAGTTTCTCTGTCTTAAAATACGGCATAATAATACCTAACTCATGAAACTGTTAGAAGGATTAAATAACTAAATATTTGTAAGGCCCTTAAAACAATGAGAAGTGTCAAATAAGTGTTTGTTCAGTGAATAATGAAGTTTTCAAGAATGTACATGTTCCAGAAATTAAGGTAAACTTATATATTACATCTGATTGTCTGCATGTTAAGATGTCAATACAGGGGCATATTGTATTTTCTTAAAATTCCTAGATCTGCCCACATATCTGATATTTTAAAAGATATCTCAAGGACAGTAATCAGTCTTATGCAATTTTTTTACTGTACCATAATTTTTATTATAATTATAAATAATGATAGGCAATGCCCTTATAAATATTTATATTGAAGGGTTGAATATGTTTTTCTATGACCCAAAATGGTGCTTACTTTAACTATAATTAAGTGTTAAATTCATATATTTTGTTTGCAGACCCTGCCTCATTCTCCTCTCCAACCTCTTTGCCCTCCACCCCTTTTCCATCATTTCCTGAAAAATAAAGTGGGGAGGTAGAGGCAGAGAAAGAAAAGAAAAAGTAAAAAATAAAGAAGAAAATCAAACCAGTATTTTTCAGTAAATTGGGACTAGAATTACATGATCTGAATAATACAATTTAAAAACATATATATACATATACATACATATCATCATGTATATTTAAACATATAAATATGTGTAAATTATTTTAATAATTTATATTAAATATATCATATATGTCTGTAAATTTGCTGTCTACACTGCATATCCCCACAGCTTGTATGTTTAAGAGTAAACCCTCTAGTGGTTCAAAGAGACATAAAAGGAATACGAACTGCCAGTCTGAACCTGGGATGTTAAAGATGAAGAACACTCCAGGATTTAGGGGAAGCATGACAGTGGAATGTGAATTGTTTGCTTGAGGGGGTCGCCTTGTCCTTTCTTGTCAGACTTAGTGTCTTGCTTGTAGTTACTTTTCCTGGGAAGACAGGCAAAAAAGTACCCTTCTATTCTCATGTGTTCATTTATGAAAGGGTTAAGACTTGTCCTGCAAAAACTAACCCAAACGTTTCCAAAACGCATGAGTGAACAAAATTTAGAAACTAATCTCGAAAAACAAATGAGAAGAAATTTAGTTTCTATACTATACTCAGCATGTAGAAATTATAATATAAAAATTCTCTCCCTAAACACAGGCTTGCGAGAATCGGGCAAGGGAAGGTTTCATTTGTGTACTCATCTAAATAATGGTTTTCATGTCCAACTTCTATTTATCTTCATACTATTCACTCATCTATTCTTTTCTCAAACCTTCAGGCTTAGCAAAATTATCCTTTCTACCTCTCACATGGTCGTTTCTTGTTTTGTCCTGTTGTTTACTTGGTGGGCTTTTTTTGTTTGCTAAATTGCTTTTTTTAAACAGTATTTCAAAGTCAGTGTCTTTTAACATGCTATTTTAAACTAAGAAAAGATAGAAGAGACTGGGCGCAGTGGCTCACGCCTGTAATCCCAGCACATTGGGAGGCTGAGGTGGGCTGATCACTTGAGGTCAGGGGTTTGAGACCAGCCTGGCCAACATAGTGAAACCACGCCTCTACTAAAAATACAAAAATTAGCCAGGTGTGGTGGTGCACGCCTGTAATCCCAGATGCTCTGGAGGCTGAGGCATGAGAATTGCTTGAACCCGGGAGGCGGAGGTTGCAGTGAGCCGAGATCATGCCACTGCACTCCAGCCTGGGCAACAGAGCAAGACTCCATCTCAAAAAAAAAAAAAAAAGAAAAGAAAAGATATAAGGGGAAAATAAAATGAGTACAAAGAGGAGCATGGAGAACTAAGGAGGTGTTAGGAAAGTTGGGGTTAAGCAGAAAACAGAGAAATGGGGAAGAATTTGTTATGTGGGTGATTTCCATTTTGTGAAATCTATAGCTTTAGTGTCATTGGATTGGTTTCCTAGGACTTGTGGTACAAAGTACTTTGGTTAGCGAAAATAAACAGAAATTTATTCTCTGAGTTCTGGAGGCTGGAAGTCTGAAATCAACGTGCCAACCGGGCCATGCACCTTCCAAAACTCTGGTAGAATTCTCTCCTGTCTCTTCCAGCTTCTAGTGGTAGCCAGCAATCCTTGGGGCTCCTTGGCTTGCAGCTGCACCATTCCAATCTCTGCCTCTTCATCACACAGCATTCTTCTTGTGTGCCTGTCTTCATATCCCCTTCCTTCTTATAAGGACACCAGTCTTATTAGATTAAGGGCCCCACCCTACTCCAGTATGATCTCATCTTAACTAATTACATCTACAACCACCCTGTTTCCAAATAAGTCACATACAGTATTAGAGGTGAGGATTTCAACATGTCTTTTTGGGAGGTACAATTCAACCCGTAACAATTAGTTGTAGTCATAACAACCGACTACAACAGCCATGTAATTGTACATACTCTACGTATTATCTCATATATTCTCACAGCAAGTAATATTATCCCTCATTTGATAGATGGAGAAACTTCCATTTTAAGAGGTTAAGTCCCTTGCCTCAGGTTACAGAGCTAATAAAGAGAGTCTAGATTTAAACACTTCAGAGCTCAATTCTTCCCTGTAACATTTTACAAAAGAATGTGATTTTACTGGCAACAACTCTTCAGCACTGACCCATTTGTTACTTCGGGTTACCCATTTGTTAAGTGCTTTATGAAGCCTTAAATGGTCTCTAACACTATTAACATAACAGGTTGAACAATATAAATAGTCAATTAGGTGGGAACATAGAGTAGTCACTATATGTCAATGTCTGGAGTTGCTGGGGAAGAGAGTGGATACCCTTTACTCCCCAGGGTCTAGGATTTCAGATTCTACAGTTAGAATAGACATAGTGCTTATGGATGTAACATGAAACAAAAGATCATGAAGACCCTTAGATTATTTAAATGCTGCCTAAACTCTCTTTAGTTATAAAGTGCCCATCTACACTGCTTACAAGCAAAGAGGAAGTATTTTATCTTGTAAAAAATTCACAACACCCTATTCCTAAATTCAATCATTCATATACCAATTTCAAATTTTTGTTTTATTGATCTGTACTTAGTATGTTTTATATGATCTGTACTTAGTATGCTTCTCATTCATTTGCTTTAACTAAGTAATTTTATTGTAAATAGATACTCAACACTTTTGTTGGCCAGACACAGTGGCTCAAGCTTGTAATCCCAGCACTTTGGGAGGCTGATGGTGGTGGATCACCTGAGGTCAGGAGTTCAAGACCAGCCTGACCAACATGGCGAAACCCTGTCTCTACTAAAAATAATAATAATAATACAAAAATTATTTTGTATTATTTTGTATTGGGCATGTTGGCATGCGCCTGTAGTCCCATCTACTTGGGAGGCTGAGGCAGGAGAACTGCTTGAACCCAGGAAGCAGAGGTTGCAGGGAGAGTGATTGCACCACTGCACTCCAGTGTGGGTGACAGAGCCAAAAATAAAAAAGAAACTCAATACTTTTGTAAATTAAAAACTGGTTTATATGCTGTACATAGAAGTATAAGTTGTATTTATTTTTGGACATAAATACAGTTAAAACAATATCATCATGCTTTTAAAATGAAAATAAATAAGGAAGTAAAAGTTTGTAAAAAGGTAGTCAACTTTCAAAATGTACATCTGAAAATTAAGTCCCTCAATGAGGAGAACTGGAACAGTATAGGATCAGTCAGTAGTATAGGATCAGTCAGTAGTATAGGAGTATTTGGTTTTGTGTTGTTTGGTTTAAGACAGAGTTGAGTTTTACACCAACAATGTAGTTCTTTTTCTCAATTTTTTGTTTTCTTTCTTTCTTTTCTTTTTTTGTTTTCTTTCTTTCTTTCTTTTCTTTTTCTTTCTTTCTTTTCTTTCTTCACTCTTTCATCCAGGCTGAGTGCAGTGGCATGATCACAGCTCACCACAACCTCAATGCCTAAGGCTCAATTGATCCTCCCACCTCAGTCTCCCAAGCAGCTGTGACTACAGGCATAAGCCACCATACCCAGCTCTCTCTGTCTCTCTAAATATACATACATATATAATATATCTCTCTATATATACATATATCTCTCTAAATATACATACATATATACTTATATAGTATCTATCTATATAGATTTAGATACAGTATCTATCTATATGTAGTATCTAGATCTAGATATAGATATAGATATAGTATCTCTCTGTGTGTAGATATATATATGTCACAGGGTTTCACCATGTTGCCCAGGCTGGTCTTGAACTCCTGAGCTGAAGCAATCCACCTGTCTCAGCCTCTCAAAGTGCTGGGACTACAGGCAAGAGTGACCACACCCGGCCTTTGTTCTTAGTTTTGATGATAGCTGGCACTAAGGGATCCCAAGTCATATGAGTATATTGTTGGAAAAGAGAAAAGATATTCAGCCGCTGATATGGTTTGGCTCTGCGTCCCCATCCAAATCTCACCTTGAATTATAATAATCCCCACAGGTCAAGGACAAGACCAGGTGGAGTTCACTAAATCATGGGGGCCGTTTCCCCCGTACTTTTCTCGTGATAGTGAGTGAGTTCTCACAAGGTCTGATGGTTTTATAAGGGGCTTCCCCCTTTGCTCAGCACATCTCCTTCCTGCCACCATGTGAAGAAGGATGTGTTTGCTTCCCTTTCTGCTATGATTGTAAGTTTCCTGAGGCCTCCCCAGCCCTGCAGAACTGTGAGTCAATTAAACCTCTTTCCCTTATAAATTACCCAGCCTTGGCCAGTTCTTTATAGCAGTGTGAGAATGGATTAATACAACTACCTTCTGTGATAGATTAGATAATCAATATTAATTTCTAATAAAATAATGTAGGTGAATTTCCTTCAAAAATTTTTACTTCATGAAACTATATGAAGAGATGTCCAGAATATATTTTCCTGACGGTATCAAAAATTTGATAGTGTTCTAAGTGATGGAAAATGGGCTCATAAGGTACACAGGCAGGAGTGCTGTTTCAGCCACAGGACCATCCTGGGACACAAACTCTGCTGGCCAGAAACCGTGCAGGTAAGGCAAAGCCTTAGGGAATGTGATCCCTGAAGGGTATCTCCCAAGGCCTGGGGGCCCTATACTACTTTCTCCACTGCCATCTTTCCCTCCCCTCTGGCTCTAGGCACTGCTCTGGCAACCTAAGCAAACTCCAACATACTGTCCAATATCAACCCACATGCCACAATTGTTACAAGTGCCACAAAGCTGTATGCAAACTAAATATCTCATTTTATTAGGAGGAATCAGCTTTCAGTTATTACTTTTGGAGGGTTATAATCATATCACGCATTGCTCCCTTCAACTCACTATTTACTGAGCACATATTATGCCCTAGGCATGGATCCAAGGACTGAATATGCATGCAGCAATGAATAATGGATATACGGTTCTACTCCCTCTTTCTCCACCTTGGTTTATAGTCAGAAAAAGAAGTCAAACGTTGAAGACATAATCAGTTATGATGGTAATGTGTTTGGGGAAGTATAAGATGCTATGGTTGCAGATGGCAGGAACCTAACCTAATCTGGAGGATGGAGATGATCCTCTTGGAGGATTGACCTTAAGGTGACACATGAAGAATGAGTAGGAACTTGCCTGGTAGAAAGGGAAGAGTGGCCCTTGAAGGAAGGGAAGGCAAAATAAACCTGATTACTGAAGTTCATGTCGAAGACTGGGTTCTGATCCTAATGAAAATGGGAAGCCATTGAGAGCTAACACTTCACATCAAGTCTCAATTTCAGGTGCTGACTTACATAGTCTATTTGTCTAATTGGATTTAATACTGACGACCATGAGGTAAACATTATTAGCCTAATTTTTAATGGAGAATAAAGAATTTCTTAGGTGGAATTAGTGAATGCATAAAGCATCAAATGCTAAAATTTTGGCTCTAGATTTTCTAAATAAAAATCACAAAAGGCCCTTTTAAAAAAATTTAGCATCTTCTTATTAAAAATGACAAATGTTTTTAGTTTCAAAGAGCTTATAATTTTTAGAATGAAAAGGGCAAGAAAACTGAGATCTGGATATTTCGGTAGGAAAGAAATTCTTGTTCTATAATTTCAAAATACTCCTAGTTGAGAATAAAAAGAGTAGGGCAATATGTGCTTGAAATTTATCATAGTTTTTTAATGACCATTGTAATGGACTGCAGGAAATTCTTCTTTCATGTGTTTAATGCATAGGACAGGAGATACATTTTAATCAGAGTCAGATTCACACAGTCCTCAAAACCTTTATCCAACACTTAAATCCTTGTAAGCCTGCTTCAAAGCAAAGAGAAATAAATAATGCTAGTAAGTACTCCTACTCTCAAATAGGATTTACCTCCAAAACACTTTCACACATCTGTTATCTCCACATATTCTCACAATCTAATTTTCAGTCATCTAACCACTTTAAGAATATTGTTAGCTCCATTTTACGGATGAGAGAACTGAGACGCAGGATTGCAAGTGATTTTCTCATTATTATTATTATTATTTTTGAGATAGAGTCTTGCTCTGTCGCCCAGGCTGGAGTGCAGTCGGATGATCTTGGTTCACTGCAAGCTCCGCCTCCCCGGTTCATGCCATTTTCCTACTTCAGCCTCCTGAGTAACTGGGACTACAGGCACCTGCCACCAGCCCGGCTAATTTTTTGTATTTTTAGTAGAGACGGGGTTTCACTGTGTTAGCCAGGCCTCGTGATCTGCCCGCCTTGGCCTCCTAAAGTGCTGGGATTACAGGCATGAGCCACAGCACCCGGCCCTGGCAAGTGATTTTCTCAAACTCAGTAAGGTACTGATAGACTCTAGAGAGAAATGCAGTTCTCAGAATCCTAACTTCACGATCTTTTCACTAGATCAGGGTTCCTTGATCTCAACACTATTGACATTTTGGGCTGGATAAGTCTTTGGCCTGGGCATTGCAGGATGTTTAGCATTCTATATCCTGGCCTCTGCCCACTTGAAACCAATAGCAATCTTCTCCTTCTCCTAGTTGTAACTACAAAAATGTCCCCAGACATTGACAAGTGTCCCCTGTGGGACAAATTCACACCCTACTTAGGAATCATTGCCCTTGATGATTCTGTGTGTCCCTCTAAGAATACATATCTTAACTGTTACAGTGATTTGTATTATAGATGCATATTTGTATAAATTCACTCTTCTTTGCACATACAAATGATTACAAAATTAATATATGCCCTTGAAGATAATTTGAAAAATGAAATCCGTAAACATGTCCCTTAGAAGCAGCCCAGTTAACGTTTTGATTTTTTTGTAGTTTACACATATTAGCATCATATATATGTGTGTGTATATATATACACACACACATATAAAACCCACATATGTGGGGTTTTTTGTGTTTTCTTCTTGTTTGTTTTTGAGACAATGTCTCGATCTGTTACCCAGACTGGAGTCCAGTGGTACAATCTGGGCTTACTGCAACCGCCGACCCCAGGGTTCAAACACAACCTCTGACCCCCAGGTTCAAGCAATTCTCATGTCTCGGCCTCCCAAGTAGCTAGTGCTACAGGCATACGCCACCATGCCCAGCTAATTTTCACCATGTTGGCCAGGCTGGTCTCTAACTCTTGACCTCAAGTGATCCACCCACCTCGGCCTTCCAAAGTGCTGAGATTACAGAAATGAGCCACCCTGCCCAGCCTATGTTTTTTTATTATGTTTTATTATTTATTTTTTATTTAAGGCAGGGTCTTACTCTCTCACTGAGGCTGGAGTGCAGTGGCATGATCACAGCTCACTGCAGCCTCGATCTCCTAGGCTGAAGTGATCCTCCCACCTCAGCCTCCCACGTAGCTGAGACAACAGGCAGGCACCACCATGCCCAGCTAACTTTTTTTTCTTGTAGAGATGGGGTTTTGCCATGTTGCCCAGGCTGGTCTCAAACCCTTGGCCTCACGTTATCTTCCTGCCTGGGCTTCCCAGTGCTGGGATTACAGGTGTGAGCCACTGCACCCAGCCAGCTTTTATATTTTCAAATAAAGTTAATACTATTGAATAAAAAAACTTTATAAGTAACATGTTCTAACCCCTAAATATTTTCAAATGACTTGAAAAAGTGTCTGACATCCCATTATATAAATTTAGACCATGCATAAATATATTTCACTTTATTTTTAAACTTTCAAAGTTTCATCGTCATACATAAGTCTCTCATAAACACGATTTTATTGAAATCTTTGGGAGTATGTCTGACTATTTCCTTAATATAAATTTCCAAAGTTGAGTTACTCAGTCAAAGGGAATATGCTGGTTTACTGCCATCTTGTCAAATTGAATCACACTTCTGGTCAAGAAAATGAAAGAACTTGTTTTCCTAAACCTTTGCAACATTAAATTGTTTGTTTTTACCTTTACCAAATTGGTATCTGAACATTTTTATTCTGTTATTAAATTTTTCTATTTTAGATTGTGAGATAGAAGATTTTAAATACTTTTATTAGTCATTTTGTAAATTGCTTGTACATGTTGTTTGTCAGTTTTTTCTACTGATTATTCACATTTTTCCATCAAGGTTTGCAAAGACTTCTATAAATTTAAAATTTTTAGTCTCAAATATAATGTATTTTTTTCTTCTTTGTTTGGCATCTCTTTTTATTTTTGGCAATGTAATTTGTCTTTTAATTTTAAGTAATGACAAAGTCCAAAAAATAATTCCATTATGATGTTATGTTGAATTGTATTGAATCTAAAAATTGATTGTGGGGGAACATTGGCATCGGTACAATACTGAGCCTTCCCACCTATGAACATTTGTTCTTTCCCTTTTTCTTTTTAATGTCTTTTAGGAAAGTTGTCTTCTTCATAAAGGGTATACACATTTCCTAATCCCTAGCTTCATAAGGTTTTATGAGTATCAGAAGGGATTTTTTTTTTTCATTACATTTTCTAACTGGTTATTTTTACAATGTTCTCTCTCCATTATTAGATTTTTTTAAATTTCTAAAATAACATCTAGTCCTCAGCACACAGTGGGTATTTTGTAAATGTCATAGACTTGCAGTTGTTCTTAATTTCTCAATATTTAAAAAATTATATTAGCAGTTTGTCTGTGGGTGATCTTTTAAGAAAATGCACAAATTCAGATGGGCGTGGTGGCTCACACTTGTAATCCCAGCACGTTGGGAGGCTGAGACAGGCAGATCAATTGAGGTTAGGCATTCATGACCAGCCTGGCCAACATGTCAAAACCCCATCTCTACTAAAAATACAAAAGTTAGTGAGGCGTGGTGGTGTGTGCCTTTAGTCTCAGCTACTCGGGAGGCTGAGGCGTGAGAATTGCTTGAACCCGGGAGGCAGAGGTTGCAATGAGCTGAGATGATGCCACTGCATTCCAGCCTGGGCAACAGAGTGAGACTCTGTCTCAAAAAAATAAATAAATAAATAAAAATAAAGAAAATGCTCAAATTTACATTTTTTCCTTTTGCATTATGCTGTAGGGCACTTATATACCGTAGTAGATATCACTATGATGAAAGTATATTTAAAAGTATATTTAAAACAGCCTATTGATGCATTAACCAATCATCTACAGTGAAGGTTAATACAAACAAGCATTAAAATAAGAATCAAAAAGTTGAGACTTATACCTATATACAAGTTTAGAAAGTAAGTTTAAAATTACATTCAATGGGTTTATTTAAACACAAAGAACAAAATTGAAGTACCAGCTTACAAAATGATATAGATTTTATTTTATGTCAAATTCAAAAATTCAAAAGGTGTCAAAATTACAGTATTTACACTTTTCTGGGAGGAGTGGTGGTGAACAAAGCAGAATTATTTGAATAATTTTAATTTATTACTTATAATTTTGCCTAGTAGAGACCTTTTGTTTTGTAGATCTGAATCTTTTCTAATTAGCACATTTGAAGCTTTATGTAAAATAGTGTGACTAAAGGAATTTTAGAAACTTGAAAGCAGTTTAGCCAGGCTAAGCATTCCTTTTGCAATCTTTACACTTTTAGAATGCTTAGCATTAGAATCTTTTGTTTTTCATATACAGTGCAAAGATAAGGCAGCTTCCACTCATTACCATGGTACAGCTTTGTGATATTTATTGCCTCTATGAGCAGGTGCTTTAAATCACTAACAACCTGTGCAACCTTTAGTAAATCACTTAATCTCTCTGGACCTGTTTCCTGATTCATTACAGGAGAACATTTGAATCAATGACTGCAAAAATACTCCTTTTCACTCCACAATTCTAAAGTCTATAATTCAAATTGCATGATATTATTCTTTAGCCTGCAGTTTTTACTCTGCCCTCACAAAATAGATATGAGTTTTATACGAATAACACTGACTACTTAAAATATTCAACAAATGGTTAAAAATGTGAACTATGAGCTTTTACTTTTCAGCCATGATTAAGTAGCTGGTAGCAGACTAGCCCTCCTACATGAAACCACTGTAAAACTGGACAAATACTCCAGACGTCAGAAAGTAGGCAGTGCAAGACTATGACCCTTGAGCACTAGGTAGTAACTCTCAAGGGAAGCGCTACGATCAATTGAGACCTTTGCTGTGGGACACCTTCTCATCTGTGGTACAGAGCACTAGAATCTAAAATAAGTAAGTTGGTCTCAGTGAAGTGAGAAAGGCAGAGAAAAGCAGCAGCAGCAGCTGGAGTGACTGAAATGTGCAAGGCAGGACATTAGAGAGGATGAAAACAGGCCCAGTAAGAGCTCCAGAGTCTGTATGGGGTTCCCCTAAAGCTTTTGACCAACGATGTAGGGTGAAACTACTTTAGGCTTACAAGAGAGCAATTGCTTATAGTGGTAAGAGAATGACAGACACACTAGAAGTTGAGTAGTTCTGTGGTAGTTGAATTGTCTACCCAGTCAGAGTGTGGAAATCTCTTTAACACCATATCATGTCATATGGCATCCAGCTGGAACATCAGAAAGGCTGTACCATAAAAGTAAAACCTATGTCTTAAAGCAAATCCCACTTTCTCTCCCTCCACAGCAGAATAAAACCAAGTCCTGACAGGATCTGCTGAGCAGAGACGGTTGAACCAAGCAAAGGGGGTTTGGGAAACATCATGGGTTTGGCTAAAATCAATCATAACAAAATATAAAGCAAGCTTATACAATACGGCATGATAAGCCAGTAACTAAAGTTGCTACTAGAACAAAAATCATCACTTTTCAAAGGAAAACAACAGAATCTAATATCATGTACAATGTCCAGAATACAATGAAAATTACTAGATATGTAGACACAGCAAAATGTGACTCACAATCAAGAAAGTAAAAATAGTCAATAGAACTATACCTAACATGGCTCAGATATTATGTACCAGATAAAAATATTAAAGCTATTACAATATAGCTTTTACAGCTATATTTATTACAGTTATTATAAATATGTTTAAAGAACTAAAAGAAATGTGTTCAAAAAATTTTTAAAATATTGTCTTAATGAGTGAACAGATAAGAAATCTCACTGGAGAAATAAAAGCTGTAAATTAGAAGTACATTTATGGGGAAATTGTAAAATGGTATAACCACTTTGAAAAACTATTTTGTAGTTTCTTAAAAGTTAAACATATGAATGATTACTCAGCAACTAAAAAAGGAATCAGCTATTGATAAAAACAACTTGCATAAATCACCAGAGGATTATGCTGAGTGAAAAAATCAGTCCCAAAATGTTACATACTGTGTGATTCAACTTATGTAATATTCTTGAAATGACAAAATTATAAATATGGAGAGCAGACTGGTTATTGTCAGGGGTTAGAAATACGGGCTGAGCAGGAAGGAGAAAGGTGAATGCTGTTTTAAATGAGAAACATGAGGAATCTTTGTGGTGAATAGACTGTTCTGTATCTTGACTGCATCATTGCCTATATTCTGGATATAATGTTGTACCATCATTTTGCAAGATGTTACCATTGGGGAAACTGGATATGTTAAGTGAGATAAACCAGGAACAGAAGTTAAACACCACATGTTCTCACTCGTATGTGGAAGCTAAAAAACTCAATCTCATAGAAATAAAGAATAGGGGGACGGTAAGGATAGATTTGTTAAATGATACAAAATTACAGCTAAATAGGAGGAATAAGGTCTATTGTTCTACACCACTGTAGGTAACTATATTTAGCAGTAATATTTAATAGTATATTATTATTATATAATAGTAGAATACATTTAATATATTACCAGAAATATATAGTTTTAAATAGCTAGAAGGATATGGATTGTTCCCAACAAAAAGAAATGATGTTTGAGGTGATGGACATGCTAATTACCCTGATCTGATCATTATACATTTTATGTTAGAAATATCACTATGTAGTCCATGAATATGTACATTTATTAGTCAATTTAAAAAATAAAAATGTTCTAAAAGTATATGAAATCTCTCTGTATTAGAGATTCATTCAAACTGAATATTCTACAATTATCTCAAAATAAATTTTTTTTTTTTGAGACGAAGTCTTGTTCTGTCACCCAGGCTGGAGTGCAGTGGCATGAT
>NW_012111808.1:3039551-3057351 GCF_000951035.1 Colobus angolensis palliatus | reverse complement strand
GTATATGAAATCTCTCTGTATTAGAGATTCATTCAAACTGAATATTCCACAATTATCTCAAAATAAATTTTTTTTTTTTGAGACGAAGTCTTGTTCTGTCACCCAGGCTGGAGTGCAGTGGCATGATTTCAGCTCACTGCAACGTCCACCTCCTGAGTTCAAGCGATTCTCCCACCTCAGCCTCCCAAGTAGTAGCTGGGATTACAGAGGTATGCCTGGCTAATTTTTGTATTTTTTGTAGAGACAGGGTTTCCCCATGTTGGCCAGGCTGGTCTCCAACTCTTGACCTCAGGTGATAAGCCTACCTCGGCCTCCCAAAGGGCTGGGATTACAGGCATGAGTCAATATGCCTGACCCAAAATAAAAATTTTAATTAAAAAAATTAAACATGCTTCTACATTATAACTCAGAATGTGCATTCATCTAAATGAATTTAAAATTATTTCCCACTAAGAGTCTTTTACAAAAATGTTTGTAGCAGCTTTATTCACAATAGCAAAAAATTAAAAATAGCTCAGGTATCCATCAATAGAATAAAGAAACTGATATATTCCTACAATGGACAACTATTCAGTAATAAAAAGAAATGAAATAATGCTGCATGCAGCAACATTAATGTATGTTAAAAATATGACACTGACTGAAAGAATCTGGACACATACACACAAAAATCCATACTGTATAATCCCATTTAAATGATGTTCTAGAATAATCCAAGATAACTTATGGGTACTACTCTGGGATACAGGAGAACTATCTGAGTAATGCAAATATTCTGAATCTTGGTGAGAACTTATGAAAACTGGCTAAATGATATTTTTAAGATCTGAGCATTTCTCTGTAAATCATACTTTTATAAAGCAAATGGAAATTCTGAAAAATACAATAAGTAAAATGAAAAATTCACTAGATGGGCTAAATAGCAGATTGGAGGTTATAGAAGACTAGGTGAGCTTGAAGATGGATTGAGAGAAATTACCTGATTCGAGGAACAGAGAGATAAAAGTGTGAAGAAAAATGAACAGAGTCTGGAACCAGTGGGACAATCCCAAACAGCCTAGGAGATTCCAAAGGAAAATAAGACAGTATGATTTTTAGAATCGTGACTAAAATTTTCTTAAAATTAATGAACAACGTCAAACTGAAGACCCAAGAAGTTCAAACAACTGCACAAAGACTATGTACAATGAATACCACATACAGGCACACCACAGACAATTTATTAAATATCAAAAAAACAAAAACTTGAAAGAAGCCAGAGGAAGAAAAGACACTGGGAATAAAACACTTACAGGGGAACAAATGTGAGAATGGGAATGATTCTTCATCAAAAACACAAGAGACCTGAAGATGTAAGAATGACATCTTGAGCCGGGCGCGGTGGCTCATGCCTGTAATCCCAGCACTTTGGGAGGCCGAGACGGGCGGATCACGAGGTCAGGAGATTGAGACCATCCTGGCTAACATGGTGAAACCCTGTCTCTACTAAAAAATACAAAAAACTAGCCAGGCGAGGTGGCGGGCGCCTGTAGTCCCAGATACTCGGGAGGCTGAGGCAGGCGAATGGCCTAAACCGGCAGGCGGAGCTTGCAGTGAGCTGAGATCCGGCCACTGCACTCCAGCCCAGGCGACAGAGCAAGACTCCATCTCAAAAAAAAAAAAAAAGAATGACACCTTGAAAGTGCTAAAAGTAAAAAAAAAAAAAAAAAAAAAAAAAAAAGATTCACAATTCTATATCCAATTAAAATGTTCTTCAAAAATGAAGAAGTAATATATTTTTATTAAATGTTAGCCGAAAAAATTTGTACAAGCAGAGCTGTTCTACAGCAAATTCTATATACTGTTTGTTCTTCCAGCTGAATAGAAATAATAGCTGAAGAAAACTCAGGTATATAGGAAAGAAAGTCATTAGAAATTTGAAATAAATGGGTAAATATAAAATATTATGTTCCTTCTTACAAATTCATTTTAAAAGAACTATTTAAACAAACAACACTGCATGGTGGGGTTTGAAAAGATATGACAACAATAATACAAAGGACAAAAAAGGTAGGTAAATGGAATTACACTGTCATAACAGCATTATATTTGTGAAGTGGTAAGTAGGAAGTGTGAGGTGTGAAGTGCATAGAGGCAAGTGGGAAATGGAAAGAGAGACCTGTAAAGTGAGAATTGGGAAGTAGGAAGTGTGAAGAATCAGGTGTGAAGTGGGAAGAAGAAAGTGGGACAATAATGACTATAAATAGACTCTGATAAGTTAAAATGCCTACTCTTTGTCCCAGAATAACAAATACAAACTTTAAATGTATAGCTAAGATTCCAATAGATAAGTAATATAGAACACTAAAAATTATGTGATTACCTCAAAAGGAAACATAAAAGAAGCAAAAGAAGAACAAAAAATAGGAGAAACAATTAGAAACTAAACAAGATGACAGACTTAAATGTATTCACACCTTCCTTTGAATTTGAATGACTTGTTTTTCTTTTTTCTGCCCAACTTGCTCTGGCTAGAACTTCCAGTACTATGTTGAACCGAAGTGGGAATGCTTATTCCTGGTCTTGATCCTGATCTTAGGAGAAAAGTTTTCAGTATTTTGTGATTAACTACGATGTTTACTGTGGGGTCTTTTTCTTTACACACAATCTTTATTATGTTGAGTATTTTCCCCTCTATTCCTACTTAGTTTTGTTTCACAAATGATATGATCTAATACTCAGGAAACCTTAAGAATAAACACACACACACACACACACACACACACACACAAACTGGTAGAGCTAATGAACAAATTTAGCAGGTTGCAAGATTCAAAATCAATACAAAAAATTAATTATATTTCTATATGCTAGCAATGAACAATATGAAAGAGAAATTAAGAAAACAATTCCTTTATAGTAGCATTAAAATGAATAAAATACTTTAGGAATAAATTAAGGAGTCACAAGATGTGTACACTGATAACTACAAATATCACTGAAAGAAATACTGAGAAAGACCTAAATAAATGGAAAGACATCTTGTGATTATGGATTGGGAGATTTAATATAGAGTTGACAAGAGTCCCCAAAGTGATCTACAGATTCAGTGGAATCCCTATCAAAATCTCAATAGTATTTTCTTCTACAGAAATAGCAAAACCCATCCTAAAATTCATTTGGAATTTCAAAGGATTCTGAATAGCCAAAATGATCTTGACAAAGAAGAGCTAAGTTGGAAGACCCACACCTCCCCAGTTATAAGACTCACCACAAAGCTGCAGTAATCAAGAGGGTGGTAATGGTATAAGGATAGACATATAGGCCAATAGAATAGAAGACAGAATCTAGAAAGAAATCCTCAAATATGTAGCCAATTGATTTTCAACAAAGTTACCAGGGTAATTCAATGCAGAAAAGACAGTCACTTCAATAAATGATGCTGGGAAATATCCATATATAAAAGCATTAAGTTTGAACCATGACTTACATCATATACAAAACTTGACTTAAAAATTTAAGAGGAAATTAAAGTCAAATTTGTTGGTATAATCCATCGTATGATCTTTCTAATGTCTATATACATATATATATATATAGTGATTTCTTTTTTTCATGATAATAATAATTTGTGTTCTCTGTCTGCTATATCGTTTATTAATCTTCCAAAAAGGTAACTTCTGGATTTGCTAATTTTCTGCTTATGTGTCTGTTTTCTATTTCACTGATTTTTGTTACTGTCTTTATTAGTTAGTTGCACTTAACTTTTGCTCTTTTTTCTCACACAAACCGGATAAATTTTTTGGAAAGCACAATTTACCCTAAGCTGATTCCAGAAGAAATAAGCTATCTGAATAGCTGTATGTCTACTAATGAAGTTAATGTCATAATCAAAATCCTTCACTGGAGAAAGTTCAAGGTCCAAATTATTTCCCTAGTGAGCTGATCATATATTTAAGCAATTATGGGGAAATGGAAGACTTCCAATAAATGATGCTAGTAAATGTAGTAAATTATGTAGCCAATTGACTTTTGACAAAGGTACCAAAGCAATTAAATGGGGAAATGGAGGACTTTCAATAAATGTTGCTAGTAAATGTAAGAAAGAGATAACACCAATCTTACACAAATCCTTTTATAAAATAAAGGAGGAAAATCATATTCCAACTAATTTTATAGAATATGAAAACCTGAGAAAAATGTTTTGACACCACCAAAAAAATTTAAAAACAAACAAAATATTTAAGCCAATTCTACTCATTAATATAAATGAAAAAAATCTTTGAAATAACTGACAAATAGAATACAGCTACAAAAAAAGATAGCATATCATGACAAGATGTGGTTTATCCCAGAAGTGTATTGGTTTAACGTTTGAAAGTCAATAAGCATAAATCACTATCCTAATAGAATAGGAGAGAAATACCTATGGTCATCTGAATATTTGCAGAAAAAGCATTCAAAAAATTCAACATCTTTTATGATGAAAGCTTACCAAACAAGGAATGAAAGGGAGCTTCCTCAACCTAAAAAAGATGTCTCTACAAAAAAAATACTGTAACTAGCATGATAATTATTGGTGAGAGGTTGAAGAGTTTTTCCTAACATCAAGAAAAAGCAAAGATGCCCACTCTTACCAGTTCTATTCAACATTGTATTGGCATTCTGGCCAGTACCATAAAGTAAGGGAGAGAAATAAAAGACATACAGGCTGTACAATAACAAGCAAAATTTATGTGCAGAAAATTCTAAGAAATTTAAGATTTAGGAGTCGGGGGGAAAAAAACCTACAAGAATCATTTAGTGAATTTTGCTGGTTTGCAGGATACAAAACTAATGTACAAAAAATCAATTATGTCTCTATATGCTAGCTTCCATCAATTTGAAAAGCAAAATTTGAAAGAAAATTGTTAAAATAACAATCTCTATAATGGCATCAAAAACATAAATTACTTAAAAGTAAATTCAACAAAAGATGAAAAGACATATCTGCTGAAAAACGCAAAATACTGGTGAAATAAGTTAAAAGCAACCTAAACAAATGGAGAGATATGCCCTCTTCATGAACTGGAAGCATCAGTATTAAGATATCAATTCTCTCATACTGATCTACACAGTCAAAGCAATCTCAATTATACTCTCATCAGTCTTTTAAAATAGAAACTCACAAGCTGAGTCTAAAATTCATACAGAAATGCTAAGGACCTATATGCACAAACAACCTTTAAAAAGTAGTTGGAGGACTTATAGTAACTGGAGGACGTATACTACTACTTATACTACTTCAGGCCTTATTGTAAATTTGCAGTGATCCAGAGTGGGTAATAGAGGCATAAAAATAATAAATAGATCAACAGAAGCAAATATAGAGTTCTGAATGGACCCACAAATATACAGCCAATTGACTTTTGACAAAGGTACCAAAGCAATTAAATGGGGAAATGGAAGATTTTCAATAAATGATGCTAGTAAATGTACATCTGTATAGATAAAAAGGAAGGAAACGCTAATCCTATTTTATATATATATATATATATAAATTAATTAGAAATAAATCATAGCCCAAAATATAAAACCTAAAGGTATTATAGAAGCTTACAGAACAGAGCTTAGAAGAATACTTTTATGATTGGAATCTGGAAAAGTTTCTTTAACTTGAATACAAATGACAATAAATACAAAAGAAAAATGTAATAAATTAGACTTCACCCAAATATTTAAAATTCTGTTCATCAAAAGATACCATTAAGGAGATAATCGGCAAGCCAAAAAAAGGGAGAAAATATTTCCAAAACATATATCTGACAAAGGTTTGGTGTCCAGGGAATATAAAGAGTTCATACAATTCAGTAGCAAAAAAGATAACCAAATTCTTAAAAATTAGCGAAAAAAAAAACTTGAATAGACACTTCACAAAGAAGAAAAGCACATGAAAGAGAGCTCAGCATTATTAGTCACTAGGGAAATGTAAATTAAAACAACAATGAGATACCATTACACACCCACTGAAATGACTAAAATTAGAGACTGACAACACCAAATGTTAGCAAGGATGTAATGCAACCTCAAATTCCATACATCGTTGGTTAGAGTGTAGAATGTTAAAACTGCTTTGGAAAATAGGCCTGGCTATTTCTCATATAACCAAACATAGATCTATTCTAGCAATTCTACTCGTAGGTATTTTCCCAAGAGATATTGAAGCATATTTTACCAAAGACGTGTACAAGAGTGCTTATAGTTTTACTCATGGTACCAAAAATTACAAACAACACATGTCCATTAATCGGAGAATGAATAAGCAAACACTGGCATATTCATACAATGAAATGCTATTAGTAATTTTTTTAAGGTGAATGCAAAACATGGATGAAACTCAAAAGCAATGGAAAGCAATTTTCCCCAAAAGAATCCATACTACATGAATTTAGTATAAGTTCTAAAAGAGGCTAAACTAATATGTAGGTTTTTCTTTTTCTCTTTTTAAAGTCAAAACAGCAGTTGCTTCTGGGGGTTTAGGAGCAGAGATTGACTTAAAAGAAACATAAGAGAACATGGATATTATGCATTTGTCAAGAGGTATCACATAACACAATTAAGATTTATACATTACACTACAGGCAGATTTTACTTAAAGAAAATATAAAGAGTAATTGAGGCTGAGCATTGTAGTACACTCCTGTAATCCTAGCACTTTGGGAGGCTGAGGAAGGAGGATCATTTGAGGCCAGGAGTTCCAGACCAGCCTGTCCAAGATGGCAGAACCCCATCTCTACTAAAAATACAAAAATTCACCCAGGCATGGTGGCTTATGCCTGTGACCCGTGCTACTCAGGAGGCTGAGGTACAAGAATCACTTGATCCCAGGAGGCACGGTTTGGAAGAGGCTGAGATCGTGACAGCCACTGCACTCCAGCCTGGGCGATAGAGAAAGATTCTGTCTCAAAAAAAAAAAGAGTAATTGAATTACAGTTCATGATACAAATATTGAATTGGTTGGGATGAAATATACTGATGTCTGTAATTTATTTTTAAAATATCAAAAAAGTAAGATAGAAGAGTAGATGGATATATATGTGATAAATAAAATACAGCAGAATGTTAATTGTCTCTAGATGGTGGGTACATGAATGTTCAATATGGTTGTATTTCAACTGTGCTCTTTGTTTAAAGTTTTTCACATCAAAATGTAATTGTAGCAAAGTTGTAGGATAGAAGGGCAATACATGGGAATTAATTGTATCTGTATATAAGCAAAAAACAATTGGAAAATATTTTTCAGTGTCATCAAAAGCCATAAAACACTTAGGAATAGATTTAATGAAACATATGTAAATTTATATATACTAAAAAGTACAAAAATATTGATGACAGAAATTAAAATAAGGTTTAGATAAATGGGGAAATATACCATGTTGATGGATGAGAAGAGTTAATAGTGGTAAGATGTCAATTATCCCCATATTGATGGATAAAGTCAATGAATTCCAATCAGAATTCCAGCAGGCATCTTTTAAAAAAAATTGACAAGATGATTCTTGGAATTAAATAGAAATATACAGAACCTAAAATAACTGAAACAATTTTGAAAAAGGAAAACCAAAGTTGGAAGAATTGCACTACCTGATTTCAAGTTTATTATAAATAATCAAGGAAGTATAATAGGGGCATAAGGATAGACTAAGATCAATGGAACAAAATAGAGAGCCCAGAAATAGATCTACATATGTATGTTCAGTTGATTTTTGACATAAGTGTCAATGTAGTTCAATGGATAAAGTATATTCTTTTCAATAAATTGTAATGAAACAATTAGATATTCACATTTTTAAAAATCAATTCTAATCCTTACAAAATCACATATGCAAATTTTGATTTGAAATAGATAATAGATCTGAATATAAAAGCTAAACTATAAAACTTCTAGAAGGAACTTTTTTGCAAAATAAATTTTACTGTGTATATTTGAGGCTTACAATATGATGTTATGGGATTTGTTTTATTTTAGTTTTGGTTTTTGAGACAGAGTCTCACCCTGCCAGCCAGGCTGGAGTGCAGTGGCGTGATTATGCTTCAGTGCAGCCTTGAACTCCTGGGCTCAAGCAATCCTCCAGCCTCAGCCTCCTGAGTAGTTAGGACTATAGGTACACACCACCTGGCTAATGTTTTATTTTTTGTTGAGTTGGCATCTCACTATGTTGTACAGGCTAGTCTCAAACTCGTGGGCTCAAGCAGTCCTCCTGCCTTGGCTTGGGATATGCATAAATAGTAAAATGGCTACTATAGTGAAGGAAATTCACATATCTATCATCTCACATAGTTACTTTTTATGTGTTTGAAACCAGCAGCTTAGATCTAACACAATGCAATTTTATTAACTATTGTCCTCATACATTAGATTTCTGGAATTCTTCCTATATATCTGCTACTTTGTATCTTTTGACCTATATCTCCCCATTTTTCCCTCCCATCCCCACCTCTGATTTCACTAGTTCACATACATTTTGAATAAAACAGAGTTTATCCACTTAGCTGGTAGCCACTATCCCCAGCAGCTATCAGCAGCCACAAAAGAACACCAGCAGGGGATCCACCTGCATGGGTCCCTTTGGGGTATCCTCACCATCAGGTGAGACTGTGGGGACAGCTTCAATGATACAATTACAATGTGAACATTTTAGAGTTTGTAGTACTTACAGACCCTGAAGAGTGAGTGCACACACACGCGCGCGCACACACACACACACACAGAGAGAGAGAGAGAGAGAGAGAGAGAAATCAGGCAGTACAGGTGGGGAGAGAGAAGAGAACATCACAACTAACTGGGTATATCGAAGAATAGGGTGTGGTCACACTAAGTTCATGGGCAAATATCTTAATGGCTCTTTCAAAGTAAGTGACAGGAAAGTGGTGAGCCCAGTCAGCCAGTCAGGAAAGACACCTCTAAGTTCTTATCTCTGGCCACTGGCTTAAGCCATTTTTGTGTGTTATAGAACTAGAAACTGAGTCAATGGTGACTGAGCCCTGTCTCTGGTACAAGAGTGCTAAACCTGAACCTGCTTTCAAAATGGATGCTGAGACAACATAAAATTATAATGATTTCATATAAAATATAAGTGAGATTATGCAATGTTTTTCTTTCTGTATCTGGCTTATTTCATTTAGCCACGTCCACCCTCCAGGTTTTCCCATGTTGTGGCAAATGACAGGGTCTCATTCACTTTTAAGGCTGAATAAAATTCCACTGTGTGTGTATGTGTGTGTGTGTGTGTGTGTGTGTGTGTGTGTGTATAAAGTGACTTCAAAAAGTTCATGGAAAATAGAACTAAAAGATAAAAACAAAAATTGTAAACATATTTCTCAACATAAGTGACATCAAGTTCCAGACACTTTTGTAAGTGATGATACAAGCCATTTAGTCCATCCCTAAAGAACCGAAGGTGCTGGGAATTTAATTATGTTAACGCAGTCTTTTCTCATTATTAGTTGAAGAAAAATGGGCCCTTTAAAGATTTGTTAAAGATTAAGGAACAAAAAGAAGTCAGAGGGAACCAGATCAGGACTGTAAGGCAGATGCCTAATGATTTACCATTTAAATTCTTGTAAATTTGCCCCTGTTTGATGAGATAGATGAGCAGGAGCATTGTGATGGTAAAGGACTCTCTGGTGAAGGTTTCCCAGGTGGTTTTCTGCTAAAGCTTTGGCTAAGTTCTCATAATAAGCAGATGTTACCATTCTTTGGCCCTCCAGAAAATCAACAAGCAAAATTCCTTGAGCTCCCCAAAAAGTCGTTGCCATGACCTTTGCTTTTGACAGGTTCACTTTAGCTGTGACTTGACCAGTGCCACCTCTTGGTAGCCATTGCTTTGATTGTGCTTTATCTTCAGGATCATTCTGGTAAACTCATATTTCATCTCCTGTTACAATTATTTGGAAGAAATTCTTCAGGATCTGGATCCCACTTGTTTAAAATTTCCATTGAAAGCTCTGCTCTTGTCTGCAGCTGATCTAAGTGCAACAATTTTGACACCCTTGAGGTGGAAAACTTGCTCAACTTTAATTTTTTCAGTCAGAATTGTGTAAGCTGAACCAATTGAGATGTCTGTGGAGTTGGCTATTGTTTCTGCTGTTAATCATCAGTCTTATTTAATTAGGGCACGAACAAGATTACATTTTTCTCCACAAATTGATGTGTTTGGCCTGCCATTATGGGCTTCATTTTCAACATCATCTTGTTCCTTCTTAAAAGGAGTTATCCATTCGTAAACTGTTGATTTATTTGAGGCATTGTTCCTATAAACTTTTGGTAAAGCATCAATGATTTCACCATTCCTAAATCCAAGCTTCACCATAAGTTTGATGTCTTTTCTTGCTTTAATATTAGCAGAAATGTTGCTCTTATAGGGGCTCTTTTAAACCCGATGGCTTCTTCTTAGTGCCTCAGAGTAGATCCTATTCATACATGTTATAACAACGTGGTACAAGTTTATCTTGGTGTAATTTTTATTTTGGTTTTTTGCCCACATTTGTTATGTCTTGTCCTTTTGATAATAGCCAACATAGTAAATGTGAGGTAATATTGTGGTTTTAATTGGCATTTCCCTGATGATTAGTGATGTTGAGCACTTTTTCATACAACTGTTGGCCAATTTGATTTCTTTGAAGAAATGTCTGTTCAAGTCTTTTGCCCATTTTTAATTGGGTTATTTGTTTTTCCTCTATTGAGTTGCAAGGATTCATTATAAATGTTGGCTATAAACCCCTTAGAAGAAAACATCTAGGAAAAAAATAATCATGACTCTGTAGTAGGCAAAGATTTATTGGAAAGGATACAAAAAGGCACCAATTACTATTTTAATATTTGGTAAGTTGGACTTCATCAAAATTTAAATCTTCTGGTCTTCACAAGACATCATTAAGAAAATGGATAAAGACTGGGCACAGTAGCTCATGTGTGTAATCCCAGCATTTTGGGAGGCCGAGGTGGGTGGATCACCTAAGGTCAGGAGTTCAAGACCAGCCTGGCCAACATGGTGAAACCCCATCTCTACTAAAAATATAAAAATTAGCTGGGAGTGGTGGTAGGTGCCTGTAATTCCAGCTACTTGGGAGGCTGAGGCAGAAGAATCACTTAAACTCAAGAGGAGAAGGTTGTAGTGAGCTGAGATCATGCCACTGCACTCCAGCCTGGGCAATAGAGCGAGACTCCATCTCAAATTTTAGAAGAAAAGAAAATGGATGAAGAGGAAGCCACACACGGGGAGAAAATACTTGCTATATGTATACTTGAAAAAGAACTTATATCCACTCATGGGCATAGAGAGTAGAAGGATGGTTGACAGAGGCTGAGAAGGGTAGTGGGGCAGGGGGGCACTGGGGAGGAGGTGGGGATGGTTAATGGGTCCAAAATAAAATTTAAAAAAAGAATGAATGAGACATACTATTTGATAACACAACCATGTGACTATAGTCAATAATAACTTAATTGTACATTTTAAAATAACTAGAAGAGTGTAATACGATTGTTTGTAACACAAAAGATAAATGCTTGAGGGGATGGATACCCCATTTTCCATGATGTGATTATTTCACATTGCCTGTGTGTGTCAAAACATCTTATGTGCCCCACAAATATACATACCTACAATGTACCCACAAAAAAAAAAAAATTAGGCAGGGCTGGTGACTCATGCCTATAATCCCAGCACTTTGGGAGGCTGAAGTGGGCAGATCACTTGAGGTCAGGAGTTTGAGACCAGCCTGGCCAGTATGGCGAAACTCCATCTCTACTAAAAGTACAAAAATTAGCTGGGCATTTTAGCAGGTGCCTGTAATCCCAGGATACTTGGGAGGCTGAGACATGAGAATCACTGGAACTTGGGATCACACCACTGCACTCCAGCCTGGGTGACAGAGTGAGACTTCATCTCAAAGAATAAACAAAAAAATTCTCATATGCTGCTGATTAGAATATAAAATGGTAGGACTACTTTGGAAAACAGCTTGGCAGTTTCTTACAAAGTTAAATATAGATTTACTGTATGACCCAGAAAAAAAATACATCCACTAAAACTCGTACACAAATATATAGTGGTTTTGTCTGTAATAACCAAATACTAGAAACGACCTATGTGTCCTTCATCTGGTAAATGAGTAAGTAAACTATGGTATGTTCGTACAATAGAATTCTAGCCACCCATTAAAAGTAACAAACTGGTAATACACTCAACAACGTGGAAGACTCTCAGTAATGTTACACTGAGAGAAGTAGAGAAGTAAACCACACACAAAAGACTGCTATGTGTTGAATTCTATTACATAAAAGAACTAGCCTGACTAATCTATAGTGATATACTGGCTGAAGGTGGGGTGAGGAGGAGCATTTCACCCCTAAAGAGCACAAGGGAATTTTCTGGGTTGATTGATTGGATTAAGTGGTTACATGAATATGCACATTTGTTGAAACTTAAACTGTGCACTTATAATGTGTGCATCTTATTGTATATAAATAATACCTCACAAAAGTTTAATAAATAAATATGAAAGATGTAAAAATGAACATTCACAGCAACTGAGAGTAATTTTGGAGACAATTTTTCTTGGTAATACTTAGGGAGACTTTCACAGCTTTGGATCCATTTTTCTAAATGTGTGTTTGGCTTGTACTACGTAAAGCTTAAAAGCTTATTTATGCTAAAGTCACATCTAAACCTCTTCCACATATTAAAACTGTCAATCAAATTTTATTATATGAATGAAGTACTTTACCTTAAATCTGTAAGGATAATTGCTCAGATTAAGTTAAATGGAAAGAAAAATAAAAGGAAAATGTAGGACAGGAAGTTATTTTTAAATTAAAGAACAGTTTCTATAAGGAATTGTAAAGCAGTTCGGCAATATGATATATTGGTTTTTCTATAATATCTTTCCATCTTGGCAAATATCGAGTCAGGCTTCACTCTCACAAACATGCTCAAGAAACCAAATGTATCAGTTGTTGTACCTTCAGCTGCAAGGAATAAGAAACCGTGACTCAACTGACCTAAACAATAAGGCATTTATTATCTCAGATAACAAGATGTTCTCTGGGGATAGTCAATTCAGGCTGACCGGGATCATCTTTCTACCCTGCATTTGTTCTCAGAGCAGCATCCCTCAAAGCTCCAAGATGGTGACTGTGGAGCCATGACCACATCCAGAAAAAAAGATTGCATAACTTTCTGTTTGCCTCCTGTAATTGTCAAGTAATCCTTCCTTGTGTATTTCTCCTCCCACATCTCCAACCCGGATTTCTTCACATGCCCACACACATATAATTCATTCCCAAGAAGAATGAAACCAACAAGATAGACCTACACCAGCTCTTGTCAGCAGGTGGCCAAAGGGAGGAGAGAAGAGATCTGACCAAAACTGGGTTCTCTTGGGAAGGGAGAAGGGACAGAAAGGGAGGCAAGCTCAGTAAACCATCAAAAGTAAGTGTGGCACTGGGTCATAAATTTGATTCCTAAAGTTGTATTATTTTTTTGTTTAAGTTTCACATGAATACCTCTCTCTGGGGGCTTTCTTCAACCCATAAAGGAAAATCAAATTGAAAAGCACCAGCCAAAGCCATTCTCCCAAATCCTTTGCCCCCTTTAAGAGGTTCAAGAAGATTTGCTGACTTTGGGACTAGCACAGAGGAAATTAAAGCAATTCTCACTCTTTATCTGTTATTTACTGCTCTCTACGTTACTAAACTATATTTATTTCTTGGTTTGCAGCACCGTGATTGTAGAGTAAGTGCTAAGCAGTAAATAACTTCCCTGCTGCTGAAATTGGTGGTGATTTTGCTCTCACTGGAGCATATCACATGACCCCTCAATGCTGGTCAATGGCCGTGGGCTTTTTCCTCCACCTCCACCTGTTAAGGGGTATAGGACTGATGATTGGCAGCTGTTTTAACTCACAGAGAACAACTTTACATGGTCGCATAAGATACTAAACTTTGTAGTATTATGTAGTGAGAATATGACATAATACATGCTACTAGCCAATGCCAATGTCCAAATAATTTCCCACTAAATCAAGATACAACTTCTTTTCCAACATGGCTATATTAGAATCACCTGGGGAGCTTTGACAAGTTCTAATGCCAGGGTCCCACGCCTAGTAATTTATATTCAATTGGTCTGGAATGTAGCCTAGGTTTGGCCATGTATTTTTTAAGCTTCTCAGGTGATTCTAATGTATGTCTAGGGTTGAAATTCTTGCATCTAAAGCAGTGATTCTCAAAGGGTGATCCTTGGACCAACAGCATCTGTGTTACCTAAGAACCTGTTAAAAATACAAATTTTTAGGCCTAACTCCGGACCTATTGAATTAGAAATTCTATGGGTGGGGCCCAGTAACCTGTGTCTCACTTGGCCTCCAGGTGATTCTGAGGCATCCTCAAGATTGACGACCACTGCTCTAAACACAAGCCTGTGATTAACAAACCCTGTCTGAATGTCTACTATTTGCAAATTGTAAGATACTACCCTGCAGGATAATCCTCACAAACTCAAAACTATTGTCAACTCTGCCATCTTCTCACTAAGCCGACTTCTTGGTCTTAAAAAGGAGACCTATCTTTGAAAACAGTTAATGCTATGACCATTCCACTTCATGGTCTCAGAGCCTGAGTCTTGCCACCTCCCCAGAACCAGCTCAGCAACTTTCCAAGCTCACTGGGCACCCACAGGACTGGTCCCATGTGTCCCATGAGAAGCTCTGTCTTCCATGCTGCTGCCTGGGGAATCTGCCCTGCCTCTGTCTCCCCACCTGCTTGATCAGCCTGCCAGGCCTGCTGCTAACCCTTCGCATGAATAGCCTTGCCTCTCTCGTGGTCTCTCTGCCCTGTGACCGTACTGTTTTTGCCCATTTCTTAGGTTACCAAGCCTTCAACTCCTGATGCAGTGGCTTCATGTTCTCTGTACCCCATACCTGTTATCAAGGTCAGAAGTACTGTAGTACCCAGCTTCACCATCTGTTTACTCACCAGGTGAGTGCTGGCAATACCTTAATTGACCCACACCTGTTACAAGATAAGACTCCTAAAAAGGAGTTTGGGACCCTCTCTTCTCCTGGTTTGAACACTAACACTGTATTTGGATCTCTTTTGTTGCTTCCCAGTTACTGCAGTAAGCCCCAGGAGTCTCCAGTTGTGGCCCTGATTCAGTCCCTGTTACAATCCCCCAGGAGCTGTAGTCACTGCTCTGCTTTTATCTTCTAGTCCTGCTGTGGGGCCCTTGGTTCCTGTTATGGACAGAATTGTGTTTCACCAAATTCATGTGTTGATGTTCTCACCCCCATTAACTCAGAATGTGACAGTATTTGGACATAGGGTCTTTCAAGAGGCAATTAAGTTAAAATGAAGCTGTTTGAATGAGCTTTTAAAACAATATGACTGGTGTCTACAACAAGAAGACATCAGGGCACAGGCATGCACAGAGGGAAGACAATGTGAGGGCACAGAGAGCCAATGTCCATCTGAAGGCCAAGGAGATAGGCCCCAGAAGAAACCAACTTTGTTGTCATCTTGATTCAGACTTCTAGCCTCCAGAATTGTGAGAAAATGAATTTCTGTTATTTAAGCCACCCCGTCAGTCCTACTTTGTCATGGCCGTCCTAGCAAACGACGGCTCCTTCCCCCGTTTCCAGTTGTCCCTCAAAACTCCATGGCAAATACTTTAGGGAGGTGGAGGAAGCAGCAGCATCTATCCTTACGGAGGGATGTATAACAAAAGACATGAGAATCAGTGAGTGATTCCTGCAAAATTCCTGAGGAGAGTGAGGCTTATGACAAGCGTGCATGGGGAATATTTTTGTTGGCTTTCTTTATGCTGCTCTCTTTTGTTTTTAGTTTGCATTTTTTCCAAATATGACACCAACCTCAGTGTCTTCAACCCTGGATGCAGCTCTCTACACAAACTGGGACTTCGGCTTTACTGCGATCAACAAAACTTGTTTGAATGTCTACCATACGCAAATCCTCAGGCTAGGGACTTAGAGCCGTTTGTCAATGTGTATGTGATTATGTACATTTCTCTATAATCTCTCTTGGGGAGATGATGGCTATGTAGCTTAAAAAAACGAAGTCTAGGTAGAATAGGAAAACTTTCAAATGAATGGTAAAGGCATCAACCAGCACAGAAAAAAAAGAGCTCCAATTTAGAAATGATACTTGAAATGGGCCAATTTTGGACAAATTGATAGAAAATGGGATATTTAAAATGTGAGACAGACAAGCAAGGAGCAAGGTTTACTTTAAGTGCTCTGTCCTACATCCCTTGCCAGTGAAATCTATTATGTTCTTTTAACCTTGACACCACTGTTCTCTCTTCCATAAATCATTTTCTACTCCCCCAAGAAAAATATCTTGCTTCTTTTCAATATTTGCAAAGCCTTTTGCACATAAGCACACAACAAATCACACTGTGTTTTAGCAACTTATGTATGACTGTCTATCTGCTTGAGTATGTAAGATACTTATGGATAAGCACTGTTTATTGAAATCAACTCAGTATCTCAGTACATGACTCAAATTAGGTATCAAAAAAGTGATGTAGGCCAGGTCAAGTGGCTCATGCCTGTAATCCCAGCACTTTGAGAGGCCAAGGCAGGTGGATCATCTGAGGTCAGGAGTTTGAGACCAGCCCGGCGAAACCCTGTCTCTATTAATATTACAAAAATTAGCCAGGCGTGGTGGTGCCTATAGTCCCAGCTAGTCAAGAGGCTGAGGCAGGAGAATCACTTCAAACCAGGAGACAGAGGTTGTAGTGAGCCGAGATCACACCACTGCACTCCAGCCTGGGTGACAGGGTGAGACTCCATCTCAAAAAAAAAAGGGATTGTTGAATTTGATAAAAAGTGAAATTGATAGAATGGGTGTGGCATATGAGAAAATAAGGACTGCAAAATAGGCCGGATGTGGTTGCTCACACCTGTAATCCCAGCACTTTGGGAGGCCGAGGCGGGCAGATGACGAGGTCAGGAGATCGAGACCATTCTGGCCAACATGGTGAAACCCCGTCTCCACTAACAATTCAAAAATTAGCTGGGCGTGGTGGCACATACCTGTAATCCCAGCTACGCAGGAGGCTGAGGCAGGAGAATGCTTGAACCAGGGAGTCGAAGGTTGCATTGAGCCACGTTCACGCCACTGCACTCCAGCCTGGTGACAGAGCGAGGCTCTGTCTCAAAAAACAAAACAAAACAAAACAAAATGCAAAATACTCTCTACATTAGGGCAAGGATAATCTTTTCAGGCAATATGGTTTTCAAATAATGATTATCCTCTTTAGTGTGGGTTTAAATTCTACCATCTTAGAGAATTACTGTTTGTCCTTTGGAGAAGCGTGTGTGTGTATGCGTGTGCCCACCAAGAATCCCCCATGGGAGGCCAAAATGACACTAGACGAAGAGCAGGCACAAATCTTTGCCTCCTGCTCATGGAAAAGGCTTTCAAGAACCACAGTTGGAATGTAAATCCCACCCTGACTGTTCTGTTCAAGTCCTTATTCTAGACTGAGTGACTCATCTGTGGACTTTTGCTACTGTGAATTATTATACACATGGATTATCCTGATGTGGGAAGATGTGAGACCATGCCAGTGGGCTAGAGATAAGATTTTCCTAAAGAGGAATGGAAGCTACATTGTGAGATAGAGATACTGAAGAAAGACCTTTTTCTCTCTATATATACATACATATATATATAATATATATATACACACACATATGCATATATATATGAGGGACTCTCTCTCCATATATATGGAGAGAGAGAGCCTCATATATATAT
>NW_012111808.1:3038768-3039453 GCF_000951035.1 Colobus angolensis palliatus | reverse complement strand
GAGATTCTTAAGGCAAGGAGGCAAAGCTTGTCCTTTACCCTTGGTTTCTGGAGCTAGTCCTATTTAGTTACTTCTCTCCAGAGCCACCAACTTTTAATAAAGGCTGTTGCACAGAAAGCCAACTGTGTTAGTTGCATGAAGATACCTAGAGCCCAAAAGCAATAAAAGGCACCATAGTCTTCTTTGCCTAGTTGAGGCCAGCATGGTTGTGGCAACATTGCAACATGGGCAATTATTCATGTCAGATTCCAGGAAGCAGAAGTAAGCAGTAAAACAAGGAGAGGTCCAAGGTGAGCTGAGAATAGGTGGTAGGAACAGGCAGCAGTGGTTAGGAGTGACTATAGCGTCCATTTACTTAGGAATGAAGGTGAGAAAAATGTAGTTAACCCCAAGGGAATGTACCCCCTTATATATGAATGTTTGTTTACATTATAGTAAAGGACAAAGAATGTAGATCAGTTTTAAAAGTTTTAAATGTTGGATCATATTTATTATCACCATACATTTCACGCGTTACAGTTTTGGATGGTGCAATACTCATTAGTTCCTCCAAGGCTGTGGTAAAATGTGAGACCTTTATTTTGCAGAGATGAAAACTTATCAGAAAAGAAAAAAATCGAGAGTACATTCCCAACACCTGTAATCTTTTGCAGCTATTTCTTTTTTCTTTTTTTTTTTTTTTTTT
>NW_012111808.1:3026156-3038718 GCF_000951035.1 Colobus angolensis palliatus | reverse complement strand
TTTTTTGAGATGGAGTCTCACTCTGTCACCCAGGCTGGAGTGCAGTGGCACAATCTCAGCTCACTGCAAGCTCTACCTCCCGGGTTCATGCCATTCTCCTGCCTCAGCCTCCGAGTAGCTGGGACTACAGGAACCCACCACCAAGCCTGGCTAAATTTTTGTATTTTTTTGGTAGAGACGGGGTTTCACCGTGTTAGCCAGATTGGTCTCGGTCTTCTGACCTCGCGATCCACCCACCTCGGCCTCCCAAAGTGCTGGGATTACAGGCATGAGCCACTGCAACCGGGCTTTTGCAGCTATTTCTTATACTCGATATTGTACTGATCTTATACATTGTAAAACATACATAAGCATAGAAATTTCAAAAAGATAAGAAAACATATATCGAAATACAAGTTCTCATGTGTTATTCTCACACCCCAATGTATCATCTAACTCCTGTGGTGCTCAGTCCCATTTGTAGCCCCTGACTTAGAAGTGAAGATCATAGGACTTGGAGTCTGATATTGTTTGGCTCTGTGTCCCCACCCAAATCTCAGTGTGAATTGTAATAATCCCTATGTGTCATGGGAGGGACCTGGCGGGAGGTAACTGAATCATGAGGGTGGGTTTTCCTCGTGCTGTTCTCATGATAGTGAAAAAGTCTCATAAGATCTGGTGGTTTTATAAAGGAAAGTTTCCCTGCACAAGCCCTCTTGCCTGCTGCCATGTAAGATGTGACTTTGCTCTTCCTTCTCCTTCTGCCATAATTGTGAGGCCTCCTCAGCCATGTGCAGCTATGAGTCCATTAAACCTCTTTTCTTTATAAATTACCCAGTCATGAGTATGTCTATTACCAGCATGAGGAAAAAAACTAATACAGAGTCAAACAAATCTAGATTAGAATCTCAGTTTAGCTACTTACAGGCTTTGGGATTCTGAATCTCAGTTTCCTAGACTCTAAAAGTGCAATAATGCCCCACAAATAGTTTTTTGAAAGATTTGCATGAGATGATGAATAAAAATCATTTAGCATTGTCCCTATGTTTTTGTGCCTACTACACAGTAGGTGCTCAATAAATACCAATCATTACTTGCCACCATTAGACATCTGAAGCCTGCTAGGGTCTGAAGAACCAGGATAATGCCTTTCTCTGTAGAAAGAAGCCCATAGGGAATGTTTCTGTGTAAGGAAAGTGTTAATGAAAATACATCATTGATAGATAATAAAGAAAAACCCACCGGAACAGACAATAGTGATGGTCTAAGGGATGGTAAGTAGTTACTTACTGTATTTATTATCCAGAGAGGAATACAGATTATATATTTCATGAGCCAGATGGGAATAGTTATTTAATCTACAGTAACGACTACTCTAAATGGCTCTATTGAATCTCTACTTGAAAGTATACTTCAGAAGCGTTGCAGGCTATGAGGGAATAAAGCAAGAAACAAATGTAGTGGTTAAAGGATATTTTTGCTAAAGCTTAATTAAACTTGAGATTTTGTACCATTCTGTGTATAATCTTCAAAAGATTTTTTTTCTGAAAAAGAGACCAGAAAGGGTGCTATGAAATTAGCCTGAGAGTTATGTAGATTTTGAAGGGCCCTTAAGAAAAAAATATGTAAAAAAAAAATACAGATTTCAATTTGAAGCAAAGAATTGAAACTGCTTTCTGGCAGCCCACACTTCCAACAGCATTGGTACCTACTTGAAATGAACAACTGCTAAAGGAAACAGCTGGTAGAAAGCTGTTACTGCAAAGCAAAGTGCAATATGCATGCTGTAATTAGTTTGCAATCATTACTCAGTCCACTGTTGGAGAAAAACCTTGATTTGATCACACCAAAAGCATTTCTATCAGTGAACAAAATTCAGGACAATCCTTTCCCCAAATCCAAATCAAACTCTCACCTTTACTACAGCTATGATATCATGATGATTTTTCCTATGGGGCCAGCATAAAAACCAGACCACAAAGAGGTATATAAAGCAAGAATTGTCTGTTTACCTGGAAGAAGTCCCTTAAAACAATAGCTGATCAGTTTTGAACGTTTGCCATATGCTAGACTGGAGCTGTCCAAAAGACATATAGTGCAAGTCATAAATGGTAACCATAAAGAGAATGTCAAATTTACTAGTAGCCACATTTTTTTTAAAAAAAAGAAAGAAGTAAATTTAATTTTCATGCTGTATTTTCTTTAACATGGTCTATCCAAAACATTATCTTTGTGATACATAATCAATAAAAAAAATTATTAATGAGGTATGTTACATCCTTTTTTCTACCGAGCGTTCTAAATCTGGTGTGTCATTTACACATATAGCACATTTCCGTTTGGACTGGCCACAGTTCAAATACTCAATAGCCACATGTGGCCAGTGGCTTCCATGTTGACAATGCAATTCTAAATGATTTACATGACTTATATCTTTTAATTGTCTCAGTTATCTTCGGATGGAATAATGATTACCCAATTTCACACACAAGAAAAAGGAAGCACAAGAGGAATAAGAACTTCCTCAAGGTCACAAAGCAAGGAGTTGGCAGACTCAGGAGGATTCCAGGCATTCTGATTTCAGAGGCTGCCCTCCTTATCACTGCAGTGCCCTGCCTCATGGACTACTCTGTATAGCTCATGGACTATGCTTCCTGACCAATGAATTTGAAAATGCTAAAGATTACCATTAAAGTTACCAATAGAAATAAAATAGCCTTCATTTTTTAGCCTTTCCCACAACCACCATATTTTAGGGTAAATGCTGTTATATGTTGTGCCAATTTTATAGATATAGAAACTGAGGTTAAAAAAAAACACTGTCCTTTCCACAAGGTCACAAAACTAGAATGTGTTGGAGCTGTGATGCAACCCTAGGCCTTCTGACTAAGCACTAACTACTGGTTTGGTTCCGTTAACAGATCTGACCACAAAATAGACAAAGACATATTACCTAGTATATAGAAATAATAATAACCTCCAATGGCCACAGGACCAAAACAAGAACAATGAGCCAACTTAATTAATTCAATAAATTCAATAGAAAATATAACATGCAAGGCAGTCACTTTTAGTGAAGATTAAAATTTGTGAATTTGCTGTATGCTAACTAATGCTTGGTAAGGAAAAATCCATAGAGTTTAATATCTTACCTCCAGCTTAGCAGAGAGAAAATGGATGAATGGTCTACCAACCCTCAGAATTTCCACTTCATGGACTACTAAGGGTAGTATTTTCCCTTGCTACTTATTCCAAAATTCTAACCATAAGAATTGCCATTTAGAATTAGTTAATGAAGACTGGTTTATCAAACCCAGATCCCTTAAGTAACTATTAAAGCTATACAAAGGAAGGATAGCCCAGCTACAGTAAGCAAATAAAGCAAGTTATAGAATAGTGCTTAAGTAGTGTGGTGACCATTTTTGCTGAAACAGCAACAACATAGAAAACAGTATGACAAAAATACACATCAATGGTTTTGAGAGTATTGAGGAAATTGCATGAAACCTTAATTTCTACATTATATATTTCTGTAATGTGTGAATTATTATAACCAGCTTACGTTATACTGCTAAACAAAAATGATGGATGGTGGATAAATAGGTAGATGAGATGAGATAGATACATTAGATGGATGGATAGATAGATAGATAGATACCAAATGCTCCTGTATAACCTGGGAACATCCCCTGTAGGGTAGGTTTTTCTCTATCTCTCACTTGAAGAGATTAGTTTCAGAGATATCTTTGACTTTTTGAAAGACACCAAGTAACAGAGCCTGAGGACTAACTGGGAAAGGATATATTTCTGTGGGGGCAAATTACAGAGGTGGGGAAAGTTTGCAACTTGGCAGTACCTAAGAGGATAAACCCGAAGGTGGGTCACTGGGGAGAAGGCAAAAGCAAAGAGAGACATCAGATGGCCATTCAAAGATGCTATCCTTCTGGTATTTTAAATGCAATGAGAAGTTGTATCTACTAGTAACTATTTTCTCAAAGACTTAACTTTCAAATTTTGCCACGGCTGTGACCTAAATCCTTTGCAAGCTATCCCTTTCTAATCATCTTTATTCCAATGACAAATTCCAAATTTATATTCCCAGCACAGACCTCTACTTTGTCTTTCAAATCTATATAAGTATACTTGGAAATGAGAACATATGTGTTCCCCAAAAGCTCCATACAGGAATGTGTATAGCAGTACTATGAGTAGGAGCAAAAAACTGGAACAACTTTATGCAGCAATGAGAACGGATGAACCACAATTACTCACAGGAAAATGAATGAAGCTCATAAACAAGATGCTGAGCAAATGGTAAACACCAAAGGGTACACATTGCATGGCTCTATCTAAATCAAGTTTAAAAGCAGGCAAGACTAATATTTGGCATTAGAAACCAGGGTATGGTTCCCTTCAGGTGGTAGTGCTTAGAATGGGGAAGACAATGGACTTCTGTGGCCCTGGTCATGTTTATTTCTTGAAGTGAGAGCTGGTTACAGAGATGTGCTCCATGTGAGATAATTTATTATGCTATAAATTTTATGTGTACATATTTGTATGTATGTTTTAGATTTATTTTAAAAATTTTAAAATAGAGGGATAAATCTATTTAAATATATAGAGAGATAAAATATGTTTATCACAAACTGATAAACACATTTTCAGACAAAGTAGATAATTATATTTTTATATTCCTTAGGTAAGGATAATTTTGCATACTTGTTGAGTTTCTCTTCGCCTTCTTTTGTCTTAGAAACCCAGGTCAGGGGACACTTTATCCATCTTCTCAGTGCATTCTTGTAATATGGCCATCCATTGCCCCTATAATCTCTTCAAAGTCTGATACTTCGAGCAATATTAATAATACTTGTGCTGTTAATTTTATCCAAGTTGTAAGATAATCTATGACTGCTAACTAATTATTCCTTTATGAATCCAGAGAAATTAAAAATTGATCTAAGTTTTACTTTCCCTACTTAAGAGGTAGAGAAACTAAGATGAAAAATGTAAACTGATTTTCACAAATATTCCCAGCAGAGACAGAAAGAAAGAGAGAAAGGGGAAGAGAGTGAGAGGAGGAGGAGGAGAAGAAAAAGAAAAAGAAGCAGGTGAAGGAATAAAAAAGAGGAGAAGGAGAAAAGGAAGGGGGTGGAAAAAAGGGAAGGGGAAAGAAATTAGAGATGAAGGGATAAGAACTGTTTGGGAGTGGGACAGGGAGGAGAAGGATGAGGAGGCTTTATATAGGTCTATAAAACAGGAAGCAGACATGTTGATTTGGAAATGCCCTATAATTTGTGTTCCTCGGTTGGGATGCTGGTTTCTCTCTCTGCATACTAGCTAGTTTTTAGGATTGAGTCATGAGGATAAAATCAGAAGGAGAAAGCAATGCCTTAGGGAAAGTCAAATAAAAATCAAATGCCAGGACAGAAAAGTAAAAGAAATGCTGTCCTATATCCCTCAAGACCAAACCTTGAGCTGGGGAGATGACCATGGAAACATGAAGGCGGGTCAGAAGTCTGAAAACATCAGGATTGGTGGATGCCTAGGGCTCCTGGAAGTGCTAAGCTTTTGGCTGGACACTTCATTCAGCATGGAGGTTATGGTAAGAGGAGGCTTGGATAAATGTCCTTGACACAGAGAATGCAAAAAATTAGAAGTTCTCCTTGCTGTCATGATGGTCACAGAGGTGCAGAGCGTAGTAGAGGACCCAGGGATGCTTGGAATGAGGGCACAAGAGGCTGCAGTGCATGCAGACACCAGATGCAAATGAATGAGACCACCGTCACCACCATCAGAAGATGCCCAAGGAGCCTGCTCAAGCCAGCTCACTAGTTAACCATCCAGCCACTCCCAAACAAGGAAGTGTAAGTATGTACTCCTCTGTTACCTGGTGCATATAGTCAAACACTCAGACCTCCCTACCAGTGCGGAATTGCAGAAAAGATAATGAATGAGGCAGATTTCCTACACAGATCAAGTATAAAGAGACCATGGAAACAGAGGGAGTTGAACTTTGATTGGACTGAAAGGAGGTTGTTTAAACCAGAAGACATTGACCTATTTTTAATTGATAAGTGTAAGTTTCCTGAGACTGAGCAAGGTGTGGTTTCTTAAGGAAAAAAGCAGCTTACTTTATTGAAAATATAGAAGTTATATTTTCTTTCTACGTATAAGTACAGTATGAGCACATCTGTGACCCCACTATGGTAGACAAGAATACTCCAAGTAGTTCACGCCCAATTAAATATTCCAAATAAGAAACCCCTTCCAACAAACCAAAATGTTTATCAGATCACCAACATTTTTTAACATTATTTGTTTATGGAAGATATTTGATGAAAAGTTAGGAAAATAATTTTCTTTGATTTCTTATAACAAAATAGATTAGTGACCTCTACATATTTTCCTCTGTCAGCCAAGATTTTCATCAAAATGTCAGCAATGGGATATAAGAAGCACTCTGAAAGAAGACACCCAATGCAAAGACTTGTATCTAGAATGAAATAGAGTTGTGTGGAACCACGAAGGGAAAAGATTATCTACCTGTGTAACACTGTAACTGTGAAATATATATCTTTATATATTAAAAAATATTGTATACATTCTGCTGGGGTAAAGCTGACTTGTCAGATAAAAGGCTTCAGTTTCTTCAACTGTAAAATGAATGATGAGCAATGGAAAACCACTAACGTCTTTCTAGTTCTAAATACTATGGCTTGAGGATGTGAGACGATTCAAGATGGAATGATCAGAAAAAGGCTGTTCATGTTATTGCATCTGCTCAAAATGGGTAGATGCAGAAGTTTTATAATACCTCTGGTGCCCAGCAGCACCTAGCAGAGTGTCTAGGACATACAAGTTATTGGGTATTGGGTATTAGTATTGGGCATGAGCTTATGGAAACTCCTACAGGTAGTGAATATGACTTCTGGTGTACTCCTTATAACCAAATTCCATAACAAAAGACTATGTATTCCTGGGAGGCGGAGGCTACAGTGAGCTGAGATGGCACCACTGCATTCCAGCCTGGGCAACAGAGCTAGACTCTGTCTCAAAACAAAAATAAAAACAAAACAAACAAACAAGCAAACTATGTACTTCTGTGAAGGAGAATTCAGCTCAAGAGACATTACATACTTGACTTGTATCAGACTTAATAGCTACTGTATTTTTTAGGATATATTAGTAGACAGTAAATGGATGTGATTGTATGCAAACACATCTGTGATATCAATTTTCTGGTTCAATTTTGTTCATTAAATCAGAATCTCAGAATTAGAAGGGTATTTAGACATTAACCAATAAAATTCCTGAATACAAAAGATGAGAAAACTGAAGAGGTTGGGAACATTCCTAAAGATAATTATTTCATGATGGAACCAGTTTATCTGCTCTTTAATCAGTGCCTGGCCTCTGTCTCCCTACTGAATTAGGCAGTAGGCAGTCATGAATGTGAGCTGTTGTCTGGATATTGCCATTTGAATCAGTATAGTTGGTATTACTACTAACCAGAAAACAGGATACTTAGGTCCTAGTTCTGTTACTAATTGATGATGTGACATTGGCAATCACTTAACTTCATGATATATCAGCATTTCAATTTTCTGTAAAATTATGGGTTTCTTTTAGCTAATCAATAGTACATTGATATATCTTTGGGGTTAGAAATATAATTGTTTCTTTTTTTTAAGAGATAGGGTCTTGCTCTGTGGCCTAGGCTGGAGTACAGTGGCATGATCATACTTCATTACAACCTTGACCTCCTGGGCTCAAGCGATCCTCCCAACTCAGCCTCCCAAGTAGCTGGGACTACAAGTGCCTACCATCTCCGGCCAAGTTTTTATTTTTTGTAGAGATGGGGTTTCATGATGTTGCCCAGGCTGATCATGAACTCCTGGCCTCAAGCAATTATCTCTCCTCAGTCTCCAAATGTGTTGGGATTACAGGCATGAGCCACCACTCCCAGCCTTATAATTTTTGTCTTTAAAAATAGCAATCTTTCCCTTTTAAATTCAGAACATGTCTGAATCTGCATGAATGAGGTAGAATTTATCTTTGATCAATGAAAACCTTCAAGATGGCAATTTCGGACAAATGAATCCTTTCATTTTCTTACAAATTAATAAGTGCCCTGATCCGGATAACTGTCCAATTGTTTCTGTCTTTCCATTGCAACACTGGAGTCTAGGTACAGCAATTATCTGGTAAGTCACAGTGAGTAGACTAACTCATTGTGCCAGGCACAAAATAAGCACTCAACTATTTCTGACTGCTTAAACTCAAAATTCTGAATTAGTATATTTCTAAATATGCCATTGCATTGACAGATCTTGCATTTTGGATGCTTTACTTGCAGGGAGAAAAACGTATTACAAAGAATTATATACTACCCCTATGTATTATTTATTATAATTGACTTAATATTATTTATTTTAAAATTAATATAAACTCTGAATGACATTTATCTAGTAAAATTCTAAAATCTTCCTAAACACAGGATAACATAGACTGCTCTTCTTCTACTGTATTCTTCTGAGTTGTAGTTGACAATCCAATTCTCAAATACTGTGCATTGGGTTTAAATGGAACGCCACTGAAATCAAAGGTACAAACAGCCTATTCATGTCTCATTGCATTATTATTCTAATTAATATAAGTCACACAGGTGCAATGTGTGATGAGAGGCATTTATAAATTAATAAATAAACACATTTCAAAAGCACTGTGACTTATAAACATAATGCCTCAATAAAAAAAAGACACTATTGTCCAAAGACTGTTTGTTGGATTATTAGTTTATAAGCAAACAAACAGAAAAATGACAGAAATTTCAAACCTCTCTGGAGGGAAACAAAGCAGTTCAATAGAAACAAACAGCTGTACATAAAAGACTGAGTTAAGGGTAATTAAAGAAAATCCTGAGAAAATGATAAGTTCAGTGAATATCCTTTTGAAAGAGAGACAGAGATACAGAAACCTGGGACTGAAATAATATCTTGTGGCTTTACAAAGCTTTTTATCCAAGGACCCATCCACTTTACAAAAACAAATTTGATAATTTTCCACACGTGCTTTTGACTCTGGGTAAGTGCTATGTTATGGTAACCTTTTATAGACAGAAGAGTTGGAACCAGAAGGATGACCGACGCACAGGATCAGTAATCAGCAGTGCTCACAACAGGGCCGTGAACCCCTCTCTCAAATTCCACTGCTTCAGCCCTTCTCCTACTTTTCCATCTTGCTGAATGAGCACCAATGGGTAACATAGTTGAAAGCCAAGTCACCATAATACTAAGTATTTAGCACCCTTCTTCCAGGGTGTTTGCAGACATTACCTCATTAATCTTCATAACATCTTTAAGAAAGTGGGAGAGATCATCTCCACCCTCATTTAATGAATGGGGTAGCAATTGCTTAAGGCCAGGACATGATTCAATGTCATGGCTAAAAATGGAGCTACGTTCCTGAAACCCTCACTCAGGTCAGTGCACTATCAGCCACTTTAGGAGTACAGGTAGCTCTGGATCAGTTTACAGTGAAGGAAGATAATTTCCAGTGTTGGCAGACATGGAAATAGACCAGATGAATAACACTACCCATTGTTACCAAATGCAGCAAAATACACGATTCATGTGTTAGCCAAACAAATGTTTATTGAGGGCCTGCTAGAAGCAGTTTGCTGTTGGGAGAAACAAAGAAAGGAAATGAACTAAGTTAAGGAAAAAAGACCCATAAATCAAACATGAACCCTCCACTCGAATAATTTAGATTCATTCATTCATTCATTCTCTTGTTCAATGAATGAGAAACCTTCCAGATCCTTTCAAAGTGTGGAGGATACAAATACAAATCAGACCTTACCTTTAAGAAGATTAGTCGGTCAGGCTAATCAGATATTTAAAACTTGGAGTCTACAGGAATAAATATTAAATCAAAGTTATGTCCAGCTGTCAGAGAAGCAAAAAAGAATAGCATTTAAGAAAGGTGGACATTTATTTATTTATTTATTTTTTGAGACATAGTCTCACTCTGTCATCCTGGGTGGAGTGCGATGGTGTGATCTGGGCTCACTGCAACCTCCGCCTTCCGGGTTCAAATGATTCTCCTGCCTCCACCTCCCGAGTACCTGGGATTACAGGCTCCCTACCACCACGCCCAGCTAATTTTTGTATTTTTAGTAGAGACAGGGTTTCACCATGTTGGCCAGGCTGGTCTCAAACTCCTGACCTTGTGATCCGCCTGCCTTGGCCTCCCAAAGTGCTGGGATTACAGGTGTGAGCCACCGACCCAAAAGGTGGACGTTTAGTAGGATGATGACTACAGTAATATAAAGCACGTGGGCTAGAAAGGGAAACTACTAACCATCTATTTTTGTGTATTGGGCCTGGATTTTCAAAGTATGTTTACCTGGGCTCATCAAGGATGGGGTGACGGGAGTCCCACAAAGAGAGGCAGAAGGGCAGGAGACAGAAGTTCACTTCTCTACTTCTGTTCTGATCTCTGTGCCTTACTGGGCTAAACTAGACCAGAAAATGAGTTAACACTGGGTGACCACCTAGGATAATGGGAGATAGTAGACCAACCATTTTTCCCATTATCTTTACTGAAGGGGGCATGCAGCCCTTGATACAGAACCTAGTTTTCTTCCCAGGACTTCGGGACATCTTGTTGCTTTATGAAAACACCTTTGTGCTCTCCATGCCTGTTACCATTTACATTAAGATGGGTGGATACGGCAAGTTTCTGCACGCCAGCGGGTACATCTGCATTATACGGGATGTGATCGTGAAGTAGTGTGACTAAACACTCTATTTATATGTGAAGGTTTATATAATGTTTTATATATTTTTCAAACATGCTGCTCCACAAATTATCTCATTTTGATCTTTACAACACGTCTGTGAGTACACAAGACGTATAATATGATGTCTGCTGACAGCTAAGGAAAATGAAGCTTGGAGAGTTCAAAGCTGTGCCTGAGTTAAAACAGAAAATAAGATGGAGAGTCCGACTCCACACAGGGCCTCCTGATTCTGTCTCTGTCCAGACATTTCCTGAGACTCCCTAATGAGGCTGAGAGCTGAGAGTCTGAAAAGACTGGCAATAGATAAAGATCGCTAGGTGTCCAAAAAGAGGTGAGACCCGTGAGAAAGACAGTAGCATCCCTTCCTCTCAGTTTCTGATGTGTTCTAGCAAGTTCTCAGGTGTGTTGAGAACTGAAGAGAGTTAGGAAATCCTCAAAGGGAGCACACAGGTGGAGCTGGACCACGCCCTGTCTACTTTCAAATTGTCCTTCTCTGCGCTGGTGGGACAAGGATTCTGCCTAAAAACATTTAACCCAAGAATTTCCAGTGCCTGTGATTCGGCCCCACTTGAGTGGACAGGTGGAAATTCCACTAGGACCAGATTGATAATAGTAATATAACCAACCAGAAAGAAAGAATCGTTCATCACGAGTGGTGATAGTTCTTAGAGAAAATTCCATGACACCAATCACCATGTTTGTTTGAAGATGTGCTCAAGCTAAAGTCAGCTTGGAGATGACCAGAGGGAAATATAGGTATGACTGCATCACATCTTTGTAAACTCAAGGAAGAGCAACTTTCCAAGGGAAAATGTAGAAATATCTTTACTGTTGAAATTCCTTCTGATAGTGCTTTTCTGGACTTGATTCTAATAAATAATTTTTTTTTTTTTTTGAGACAGGGTCTTGCTGTGTCACCAAGGCTGGAGTGCAGTGATGATCTTGGCTCACTGCAACCTCCGCCTCCCAGGTTGAAGCAATTCTTGTGCCTCAGCCTGTCGAGTAGTTGAGACTACAGGCACACACCACTACATCTGGTTAATTTGTGTATTTTTTGGTAGAGACAGGGTTTCACCATGTTGACAAGGCTGGTCTGAAACTCCTGACCTGAAGTGATCCACCTGCCTCACCTCCCAAAGTGCTGGGATTATTGGCATAAGCCACGGTACCCAGCCTCTAATAAATAAATCCTTTTAAGCATTTAAAGCTAATACTCCTCTGTGCCAACTTAACATAAAAATTGAGAATTTTAGGAACCAGCTAGGAGTAATGCATTGACCTCCCAATGAACATATTTTTCCCTAAAGTCCCTACAGGTGGACAGTAGGATTCTAGAGTTTTATATGCTGGTCTTCAGCCCTTCATCTCACCCTTAATCCAATTCCTCCTTTACCACCACCATGAGCTCATCCATGTTGTATGCCTGATTTTCAAAAATACTTTCACAAGAATTTCCGTGCTGCCTTCCCACAACTTTGTGAGGCAGGCATTTCTCTAAAATGGTACTCAGAGGTTGTAATTTCTCTATTTTTAGATCCATCTAACCCTGTGTGCATAGCAAGCTCTATCTCATTCATCTTCATACCTGACACCATGTGTGATACAAGATATTTTTGAAGGAATCAGTGGAAAGAAATAAGGAAAGGGCTCTAGTCGACCCAGGCGCCGCGGCGAGGAGCTAGCACTGGGAGGCGGCGGCCGGAGGTGAGTCTCTTAAAAATAAAATAAGGCGGGAGCAAGATGGCCGAATAGGAACAGCTCCAGTCTCCAACTCCCAGC
>NW_012111808.1:2959792-3020043 GCF_000951035.1 Colobus angolensis palliatus | reverse complement strand
TCATCCTTTTTTATGGCTGCATAGTATTCCATGGTGTTTATGTGAAGTGGCCTGATCTTAGTGGTCACACAACTGGATAGCAGCAATCCAATCCCAATCTCTCAGACTCACAGTTCCATGATATTAATCCCAAATTCTGCTGCCAACAACAGATGGGAAAATTCTAGCTCCCACCCAAAAATGGACATAGAGAATGGGAAGTCTATCAGATTGCCCATTTCTTCTCTATGGCTTTCCCTAGGCAGAAGGAATGGATCTTCCCACTCTGTGTCTGATGCACCTCTTTCCTCTCAGGTAGATCATCTGTTTTGCGTGTGCATCCCTCAGAAGGATCTGGACTGCCCTGATGTCAGGACTGAGCATTCAACTGGTACTTAGTAAATGGATGAATAAGGAGACAGAAGAAAGAAAGCAGAGATAAAAAAAGAAAAAATAATGTATCTTTTCATTTATTTATCAGGCAAGCGTAGGTAAGATGACATCCATGTCACTATCTTATGTAATAACACTGCCAAGAAGCTCAGGGGGATAAAAACTTGCATAATGTTTGTTAGAGTGAATCATGCACCTAAACTACAGCTATATTTTATTTCAGTATTAAATACATTTTAGAAGATAACGAAAGCAGAGCTATGAGGAGCAAACCCTCAAAAGTACACAAATGACAGTTATCAATGGGGATGCCTTTTTGCAAATGGAACAGATAACAGAGTTGAAGCATTGAAACCAACTTTCCTTCCCACACACACATTCCATTCCATTAACACTCAGATCATGGAAGAACGGGTTAATATTCATAGGGTTCCTGAGAAGAGACACAATATAAGGCTCTGTAGGTATGCATGCATGGGCTTTGGCCAATTCCATGGTGCTCAGGCCCTTGGATTTCAAGGCCCAATGAGTTCTGTTAGGGGGAAAAGTGGGCTTCTGATATAAGGTAACAAATAGTTTATTTTTCTCAAAAAAAATATCATTTACATTATGTCATTGTGGCAAAAACCCTTAAAATGCAGAAAACATGGGACCTCATTTCAGAGAGAACTAATATTTTGAAGTTACATAAATTTAGCTTTATGAAAAATCATTTCACTGGCCTCAGTCTCCCATTTTGCTGCTGACTAGTACAAACTTCATGAGGGACCTGCAGGAGTCCATAGATGGGTGCTTAATTTACAAACTGGTATTAGGGAGTTAATGCCCTAGATCATCACTACCAAGATATTAAAAAGAGAGGAGCAGTAAGCTTAGGGTAAATAGAAGCAACAATAAGTAGTGGAGTGTAAGTTAATGAGCACTACAAAGACAATGGACTCACGGAATTAATTTTCTTTACAGTATTAGAGATCAATGAGATATATACATATGATCTACATATATATCTATGTATATATATTTTTAGATCTATTTCATTGTGTGCTCTATCCCATTCATCTTCATACCTGAAACCGTGTGTAATACAAGATATTTTGAAGGCAATCAGTGGGAAGAAATGAAAGGAAGGAAGTGATAATAGGTATGTGTATATATGTAGATCATATCTACATATATCTATGTGTATATATGTACATCATATATATGTATATATGTATATCATATATATACACATATGTATATATTTATACATATGTGTGTATATATATATGATCTCACTCTGTTGCCCAGGCTGGAATGCAGTGGTGTGATATTGGCTCACTACGGGCTTGACTTCTGGGGACTCAAGCAATCCTCCCGGCTCAGCCTTCCAAGTAGCTGGGACTACTAATTTTTCTGTAGTTTTTTGTAGAGATGTGGTCTTACTTTGTTGCTCAGGTGGGTCTCAAATTCCTGGGCTTATGTGATCCTCCCACCTGTGCCTCACAAATTGCTGGGATGAGAGGCATGAGTCACTGCATCTGGCTTCAACGATTTAACAGTTAGACATGTGAATGATAGAACTGTAAAAGGTGGAGCAGCAGCCATGGGCTCTCTATGAAACTCCATCAGCTACATAGAGACTTGAAACTCACCACCAGGTTTAACCAGGGCAACATTCTCAAACTTCACACTCACTTTATGCACAGGAGCATTAAGTCTGTGGCAGAGAGATCCTCAATTATCCCAGAAAAGAATGTTATTGATGTTTTAATTTGTAAATTTGCATTTCCAGAAGATGGGAATTACAGTCATGAAAAACAGAGTGATGGTTAAATTCAATATCTCCCTTACTTTCTGTTTCTTCCTTAAACATGCCAAGTGTAATTGCTCTTAGAACCTTTTTATTGTAGCTCCCTCTTCCTAGAACTGTTCAACCCTGTAATTCAGGATCTGAGTTTTTCTTGACTTTCTGGTCTCAGTCTAAATATTGCCTCCACAGAGAGGCCTCCTGGGACTACACTATCCGAGATAGGTACCTATGCATTGAGTGTCATATCACTGGTATTTCATTTCTCTGCATAGCACTGATCACTCATTTGATACCTTTTATTGTTTGTTTATTTTCTTGTTGTCAGTCTCTGCCAAATAGAATGTAAGCTCCATGAGAGCAAGGATCTTGTCTGTATCATCACTACCCTATCAATCCCTGGTACCTGGACGGTGTGTTTCACAGCAGATACTCAATAAGTATTTGTCAAACAAAAAGATCAACTAGTCCAGCATAACCCTCCTTTTATAGATAAGGAAGAGGGGTTCAGAAAGGCAAAACTATCTCAACATATAGTTACTTTGTGGCAATGTGGAGGGTAAAAAAGATGATTCATAGGGTTAATTTCTAGACTTATGTTTTTTCCATGATTTTATGTTTATATTACCCTGAGTTTGCCTTTATGTTCAGGAAATAGATAAACAGACAAAAAAAAATCTGGAAGTGTAAAGAGGGTATGGATGGATTTGCCATTTGTCATTTCACCAAGGCCTTAATCCACTGAGATTATTCTGTCTTTCAAGTTCTGACCAAAGTTAAAGAATAGATACAGTCGTGTACGTGGTATAAATTTAGGGACCATGATGAAATACCCTTACTTTAAACATTTCATGAATGTCTGTAACTTATTCCGTGAAAAAGCTATTCCTTAGGATTGAGACATTGACTTCTGAGATTTTCTTTGTCAAGAACAAAATCCTCCTGGACACCGTTAAGTGAATAAGCCAGTACCATTCCTAACTCCCCTCTCTCTTGCACTCTTTAGAGTCTAATAAAACTAAATGCAGCACTTAAGCTCCCAGCACCCTTTACATCCAGGGCATCATATAACAAAGATCTGGACAATGAAACGTAAATGAAATCTACAGTGTAACTTCAAAGGAAACTTTTGCTTTCCTAGTAAAGAATTGGATATTGCAGATTTTTTCCTTTCTTCCTTTCTGCCTTGAATATGTACTTGCTTTTGGAATTTGGGCAGCCATCTTTTAACTATGAGGGAAATATCACAGAGATCTCAGAGATGCTGGCCAGACATTGAGCCACTGAAATGCTGCCAGCCGCTCCCACCTCCAGAGTTTTAGTATGTGAGAAAAATACATTTTTATTTGCGTAAGCCAAGTGAGTTGGGTTCTTCTTTACCTGCAGCTAAGAGAATTCCCTTTGACACAAAATTTTAAAAGACCTGAATTTCTGGCTGGGTGTGGTGGCTCATGCCTGCAATATCAGCACTTTGGGAAGCCAAGGTCGGTGGGTCACCTTGAGGTCATGAGTTCAAGACCAGCCTGGCCAAAATGGCGAAAGCCCATCTCTACTAAAAAATACAAAAAGCCAAGTGTGGGGCACACACGCACTGTAGTCCCAGTTACTTGGGAGGCTAAGGCATGAGAATTGCTTGAACCTAGGAGGCAGAGGTTGCTGTGAGCTGAGATTGCACCACTATACTCCAACCTAGGTGGCAGAGAGAGACTCCGAAAAAAAAAAAAAAAAAAAGAAATTCCTGAATTTTTTCTGTAGGAAAAAAGCCAGAAGAATAAATACCCTGGCCTCACCTTCCTCTCCGCCCACCTTCAATCTCCTCCCAGTTCTCTAGAAGACAGAAGGCGAGAGAGCCCACTGACCTATAGTCTATAGTCTGTCCCCAGGGGCCAAGAGCAGGGTAAAGAAAGACAGAAGTGGATCTAGAGAGGCATATAAGAAAGTCAAGCCAACCAGCAATTTTCAGACTTCTTTTCTTAGGATCAAAGGACTTTCTTCAAATGAAATCAAAAGCCCAATGCCAATATTCAGATGAAAACAGAGCCTCTCCACCTGAACACTGGAGGAGGAGCCAGCACCTCATTCTCTTCACCTCCCTCTTATCCCTGTGGAAGCCATTAACCACCCCTCACCATCACCACATTTCTCAGAGATATAAACGTATACTGATACCACAGAAATTAAAAGGATCATTAGAAACTACAGTGAGTGACGATGTCAATAAATTGGAAAATCTAGAAGAAATGGATAATAAATTCCTAGACACACACAACCTACCAACATTGAAACATGAAGAAACCCAAAATCTGAATAGACTATTTTACAAGAAATGAGATTGAAGCTATAATAAAAAGCCTCCCAGACAAGAAAAGCCCAGGACTTGATGGCTTCTGATATCATTTGGCTGTGTCCCCACCCAAATCTCATCTTGAATTTCCATGTGTCGTGGGAGGGACCCAGTGGGAGGTAATTGAATCATGGGGGCAGGTCTTTCCCATGCTGTTCTCATGATAACGAATAAGTCTTACAAGATCTGACGGTTTTAAACAGGGGAGTTTCCCTGCGTAAGCTCTCTTCTCTTGTCTGCCGCCATGTGAGACATGATTTCACCTTCTGCCATGATTGTAAGGCCTCCCCAGCCATGTGGAACTGTTAAGTCCAATAAACTTCTTTCTTTTGTAAATTGCCCAGTCTTGGGTATGTCTTTATCAACAGCATGAAAATGAACTATTACAGCTTCATTGCTGAATTTTACCAAGCACTTAAAGAAGAACTAATACCAATCCCACTCAAACAATTCTGAAAAATAGAGGAAGAGGGAATACTTCCAAACTCGTCCTATGAAGCCTAGCTTGATATCAAAAGTAGACAAAGACATATCAAGAAAGAAAACTATAAGCCAATATCGCTGATGCATATTGATGCAAAAATCCTCAACACAGTATTAGCAAACCAAATTCAACAATACGTTAAAAAGAGCATCCATCATGACCACGTGGGATTTATCCCTGGGATGCCAGGATGATTCAACATACACAAATCAATCAATGTGATACAACATATCAACACAATGAAGGAAAAAATATATAATTGTTTCAATTAATAAGGAAAAAGCATTTGATAAAATTCAACATCCCCTCATGATAAAATAAAAACCCTCAAAAAACTGGGTATAGAAGAAACATACCTCAACACAATAAAAGCCATATATGACAACCACAGCTAGCATCATACTGAATGGGAAAAAACTGAAAGCCTTTCCTCTAAGATTGGGAATACAACAAGGATGTCCCCTTTCATCACTGTTATTCAACATAGTACTGGAGGTCCTAGCTGAAGCAAAAAGACAAGAGAAAGAAATAAATGACATCCAAATTGGAAAGGAAGAAGTAAAATTATTCTTATTTGCAGATGATATCATCTTATATTTGGAAAAACCTAAAGACTCCACCAAAATTTATTTGAACTGATAAACAAATTCAGTAAAGTTGCAGGATATAAAATAAACATAAAATATCAGTAGTATTTCTATATGCCAGCAATGAACAATCTGAAAAAGAAATGAAAAAAGAAATTCCAATTACAACAGCTGCTAATAAAATAAGACACCTAGGAATAAACTTAACCAAAGAAGTGAAAGATCTCTACAATGAAAACTATAAAACACTGATGCAATAAATTGAACAGGACACCAAAAAATTGAAAGATATTCCATGTCCATGAATTGGAATAATCAATATTGTTAAAAAGTCCATACTACCCAAAGCAACCCACAGATTCAATGCAATCCTTGTCAAAATACCAATGATATTCTTTACAGAAATAGAAAAAATAGTACTAAAATTTTTATGGAACTACAAAAGACCCAGAACAGCCAACGCCATCTGAGCAAAACAACAAAACTGGGGGAATCATATAACCTGACTTCAAATTATACTACAGAGCTAGAGTAACCAAAACAGCACAGTACTGGCATAAAAACAGACACATAGACCAATAAAACAGAATAGAGAATCCAGAAATAAATCCATATATCTACAGTGAACTCATTTTCAACAAAGGTGCCAAGGAACATACATTGGGGAAAAGACAGCTTTTTCAGTAAATGGTGCTAGAAAAACTGGATATGCACGTGCAGAAGAATGAAACTAGACTCCTATCTCTCACTATATACAAAAATCAAATCGAAATGGATTAAAAACTTAAATCTAAGACTTCAGACTATGAAACTACTGAAAAAAAACATTGGGGAACCTCTCCAGGACATTGGATTGGGCAAAGATTTCTTGAGTATCTTTGCACAGGTAACCAAAGCTAAAATGGACAAATAGTGTCACATCAAGTTAAAAAGCTTCTGAACAGCAAATAAAACAATCAACAAAGTGAAGAGACAACCCACAGAATGGGAGAAAACATTTGCAACTATCCATTTGACAAGGGATTAATAACCAGAGCATGTAAGAAACTCAAATCAATAGGAAAAAATGTAATAATCCAATTAAAAATGGGCAAAAGACCTGAATAGACCATTTGCAAAAGAAGACATACAAATGGAAAACAATTATATGAAAAGATCACCATCATTCATCATCAGAGAAATGCAAATCAAAATTACAATGAGACATAATCTCTCCCCAACTAAATAGCATTTATCCAAAAGATAGGTAATAATGATTGCTGGCAAGGATGTAGAGAAAAGGGAACCCTCACACACTCTTGGTGGGAATGTGAATTAGTACAGCCACTATGGAGAATAGTATGGAAGTTTCTCAGAAAACTGAAAATAGAACTACCATATGATCCAGCAATCCCACTGCTAGGTATATTCTTTTCAAAAGATTTCTTTTCAAAAGAAAAGAAATCAATATATCAAAGAGATACCTGCACTCCATGTTTACTTCAGCACTATTCACAAGAGCCAAGATTTGGAAGCAACTTGAGTGTCCATCAACAGACAAATGGACAGTGAAAATGTGGTACATATACGCCGTGTAATACTATTTAGCCATAAAAAAGAATGAGATCTTTTCATTTGCAACAACATGAATGGAACTGGAGGACATTAAGTGAAATAAGCCAGGCACAGTAAGACAAACTTCACATGTTCTCACTCACTTGTGGGAGCTAAAAATTAAAACAATTGATCTCATGGAGATAGGAGAATGATGTTTACTAGAGGCTGGGAAGGGTAATGAGGGGAGGGGAAATGGGGTGGTTAATGGGCACAAAGATGTAGTTAGAATGAATAAGATCTAGTATTTGATGGCACAACGGAGTGATCACAGTTTTAAAAGTTATTATACATTTTTAAATAACTGAAAGTATTAGCGGAATGTTTGTAACACAGAAAAGGATAAATGTTTGAGGTGATGGATACCCCATTTTTCCTAATGTGCTTATTAGACATTGCATGCCTGTATCAAAATATCTCATGTATACCATAAATATATACACCTATCACGTACCCATAAAAATTAGAAATAAAAAAAATTTCAAAAAGAAAAATTATTTTTAGGATTGTCAGATACAATACAGGATTTTAGGATTGTCAGATACAATACAGAGCACCGTCTGGTAAAATTTGAATCAGATATACAAGGAATAATATTGCATTGGACATACTTAAATTAAAATTTTATTTGTTGTATATCTGATATGAAAATTTACCCAGGCTTCCAGTTATGTATATGTACGAAATCTGATAATCCCACTAATTTATAACATTATTTAGCATAGATGTGAAGGAGCAGGACAGACACAGGAGAGTTAAGTTTTTATAAGGGAGAGAGATATATATAAATACACAGATATTAAGCCTAGAGGTGCTGAAAGTGGAAGAGAAATCCAGAAAGGTAACCTTATAAGGCTTGAAAATAGAATTTATCTAGTTCACAATTTTGTTCATGTCTGGCAGTGAAAAGACCACCGTGCTTTTTCCACCTAAACTGCATCGTTCTTATATTCCCAAATGTCCTGTGTGTAGTGATGTGCTCTTTTAAAGGTTAAGGTTAGAAAGCCACCCTTAGGGAGGAGGAAGAGGGACATGAAGTATTGCTATCGATGATGTCCTCAAATCCTGGCTTCTCGACTCCCAATCTGGGACATTTGGCTGTTTTCACAGGCAGAAAATGTTCCTCATCCAATTAAATAAAATGAAGCAGAAGCCAGGTGGAATGCTTCCAGTTAAATACTTGCTCCTCTTATCTTCTCATTCACACCCTTCCCCTCATTATCACAACTGAGCACATCAAGCACACGCTCTGTTTCTAATAAAGATGTTCCCACTGTATTCCTAATGAAAATAGTGCACAGATAATAGCCTCTTTCCTTTATGAAAGATAGGAGTGACACTGAAGCCCCAGAGGTTCCCGGAAAAGCTGGTGAGTTCCCCTCATGAATTCCTCGGTTATAGTGAGGAGAGAGGAACGGGGTGTTTACAAATTCCTTTATTAGAAACTCAGTTCTGTTGACATCATCTGATTCCAATTTATCTAATTTTTAACAGAGTCATAGAGAACTTATCTTCATTCAGAGCCTTATTAGAAGTTAAATACACACACAATCAGAACAGGTTATCAAAATCTGAACCTTTAGTGACACCTAATTGGGCCAAGTTGTCAGCTCTTCAACATAAGCAAAGAGTGAAGTGCATTGATTCAAAAAAGGAAAACAAATTGGAACAAACAACCCAAAGTGTTGCCCATATTTATAAGCCATGTGGTTTATTATATATATAAAAAAGCCAAGCCCAAAATATGAAGTGACTCTGTTACTTGCAAAACAAAATGTTACCTGTGCAGGAAAACAGAAGAAGGCTTCTTATAGAATTAATGATTCATTTGCAAGCAGAGTTTTTTTTTCTTTTTCCTAATCCAAATGGAGAAGATTGGGACATATGTGGGAGGTGGAAGCACGTGAAACCATCTCCATTTTATCCTATTTTTAGAATAGGAGATGAAATCACTCGGGGAAGTGGGAAAAAGCCAAAGTACATCATTTGGTGTAGTTTTGCTTTGACTTCTAGTTCAATGACTGTTTCTGACACTGTTCTAGGGTATTTAGAGATAATGTTCCTCCAAATAGACTTTGAAACTTTTTTCCTAGTGCTACAAAATAATTACTTCAAAAAATATTTAAAGGCTGATATTTGATTTATGGATATATATACACACACATTATATATACTATCATATCATATATGAGATATGTCATGCATATGTAAAGATGACTCCCAAATTTCCTAAATAATAAGAAGTTTTAAGTGGTGACATTCACCTTAGATTAACTGATCCACCAGCCAAGTCCATTTGGCTTTTTAATATCCTTAATGTGAAAGAGATTTTCTCTCTTTTTATTTCAGCCTGTGTATTTCTGTTCCAAAATAGATACAGTTTAGTTAAACTAACTTCCTGTGCCCTGCTGGGGGTCTGTGTGATGAGAACTATTTTATCCAAACTTAACACAATTACCCTGCTGCTGGTCATGCAAGGCTGGAGTAAACAAAAACATTAAGGGGAGTTAGGATGTTATTAGCCAAGTGTTTTCCTCCGTTTCTGGGTATGTGTTGAGGCAGCCACCCAACCTGAATAAGATCAGATGTATTTAGGCACATTTCTTAAACCAACAGACAGCAACGTTCAATGACTTAAAAATCTTTTTCCTTGACATCACTTTTGGGTTTAAAAAACAAGGACTTCTGCTTTTATCATGAATTACTATTATGTAAACAGCATCATATTGTAAACCATGTTTGACATGATTGCAAGGTTAGATATACATCATCCTTTTTAAAGAGCGACAAAAATGGAGTTGATTTGAAATCACCACAGAAATAAATATCAACATTATTTGCTTTCTTCTGAAATTCATTCAACAAATATTGATGAGTTGCCTACTATGTGTAAGTCATTGTGCAAGGCTCTTGGGAGATTAAGAAATGAAATTTCTATGAATGATTATGGCTGTACTTTTATGGAATGTTGACCTCCACATATGTTCATTCATTTATTCAACATTTCTGGGGTGTCTCATATGTGTTAATTCTAGGCAAACTGAGGCATTGACAAATTCTAGAGTTCCTGCATCATAAAATGAAAATGCATGTAAGCTATGGTGTGTTACATTTACCCGCTGACCTAGCAGGCTGGTCAACCTGGAGTCTAATCCAGTCTTCCCAACAGTTTTCTGCTTAAGATCCATGGAGCAGTTCATTTTTTACAACTGAATTCTAACTGATACAAATGTGTTTTATTATATTATAATTTGAAATCTATGAATGAAATACACAGCAATCCTCTATTTCATTAAGCAGAATATTATATTAACTAAAAATGCTGAACAAAAGCATTTATTCTCTTCCGTGTATCACATAGACGTTCATCTTACTCCAACAAGTTGTGTTTCCTCATACCTCCTTTTCTTTGAGTACCCTGAACTTCCAACAAGTAATAAGCCCTCTGGCTGAACACCATTTTCCCATGTTGAAATTTTATTTGCTTTTTAAGATGCAACTCAGAACTTCTTCATCTTTGAAACCATTTCTGACCCTGGCTGCAGTCAAAATTGATGGCTCCAGTGCCATTGATTGATATGCTCACATAGCACCCTCTGTTAGTCCATTCTCACACTGCTGTAAAGAAATACCCGAGACTGGGTAATTTATAAAGGAAAGAGTCGGTTCTCACACTGCTATAAAGAAATACCCAAGACTGGGTAATTTATACAGGAAAGAGGTTTAATTGACTCACAGTTCCACATGGCCAGGGAGGCCTCAAGAAACTTAGAATCATGGCAGAAGGGAAAGAGTCACGTCTTATATGGCAGCAGGCAAGAGAGAGGATGCAAATCCCAGGGGCAACTGCCATTTATAAAACCATCAGATCTTGTGAGAACTCCCTCACTATCACGAAAACAGCATGGGGGAAACTGCCCCCATGATCCAATCATCTCCCACCAGGTCTCTCACTCAATATCTGGGGATTACAATTCAAGAAGACATTTGGGTGGGGACACAGAGCCAAACCACATCACACCCTTTCGGACCTCTACTTTGGATCTTCACTGTACCTCACCTGATACTGTTCTGATAGAGGCACTGCAAACAAGAAGTTATGTTTTCTCAAAAATTAGAGTCAGTCCATTGATGTAGTAGTTGAATCTCACTCCCAGTACCTAAAACTGGGACCAAAATCTTTCACCTGAAACTCTAGAAACAATTGAGTTGTCTCTGGTGGGAAGGAAGAGAGGAAGATTTAAGGAGCTAGAGACAAAAGCTTCAGAGCTGCTGCTGATCCTGTTATCTCACCCCTGATTCTGGTAACAGGGTTCTTGCCTTGGGCCTTTTGGCAAGTCACCTTCCTGCTTGTGCAGCAATTGTATAAGGAGTGAGTTGCAGCCTTATACCCTGAATTCCTATGAGGCAGTGATATCTCCCATATTGACTTATCCTCATTCTAATCCTCTTCTTTGCTCCTTCCTTCATGGAAACTTCTATCTTAGCATGTATACACATTCTATCATATTATTATTATTTGTTACTGGTGATCCTCTATGTAGACTTAAAGGTAAGGGCTCTGACAATTAAGTTTGTAGCTTTTATGTGTAGCAGATAAAAATATTCATTAAATAAATGATCAAATATAATACATTGCAATATGTTTTATATGACTCAATATATGTGACTGGAATCTTCTCCAATCAACACATTTTTTAAATTTTATTTTTAATTGCCAATAATAATTGTATAAATTTAGGAGGTACAATGTGATGTCTTTCTAGGTTTACATTGTGGAATGATTAAATAAAGCCAATTAACTCCTTTAATACTTAAATTTTAGGGACTATTATATTTAAAATCTACTCTTCTAGCAATTTTTGAAGTATACAATGCATTATTAACTAGAGTCACCATACTATGCAATCAATCTCTAAAAATTTTTTCCTCCTGCGTAACTGAAACTTGGTACCTTTTGCACAACATCTCCCCATTCCCCATCCCCTTCAATCAGCCTCTGGTAACCACCTTGCTACACTCAATTTCTATGAGTTTGACTTTTAGATTCCACATGTAAATGAGATTGAGTGGCATTTGGCTTTCTGTATCTGGCTTACTTCACTTAGCATAATGATCTCAAGGTTCATCCACAGTCTTATAAATGACAGAATTTCCTTCTGTTTTAAAGTTTAATCATATTTCATTGTGTATATACACCACAATTTCTTTATCCATTCATCCACTGCCAACCAACAAATATTTCTGGATCACCTGCTATGGACTCAGTTTCCTAGGACACAGATTCAATTAAACCCATTTATTGAGGCATTTAAAAACTGCTCTTAAGTCAAATCATTAAAGGCTCTTAAATATTTTATCTACTTTATAATGGAAAATTTATTTGTTTGTCTTCAACAATGGCTATAAACATCTTAAGGGCATTGTTATATTTACCATTAATATTTCTACAAAAAAATTTATAATAGAATTTACCGTCACAATGCCTGACACAAAAGAGGATCCAAGAAGAGAAAAACGAGAATAATCATTTAGTTATTTTAAGATTCATTCATGTTGAAGCACATATTAATGGTTCATTTCTTCTTATTGCTGAGAAGATTTTAATTATACTCATATATATATAACACAATTAGTTTGAATATTTGGATTGTTTCCAGCTTTGGGTTAACAAATAAAGCTGTTATGAACCTTTGCTTACAAGTCTGTAATTTCTCTTGGGTAAATATCTAGGAGTAGAATTCTGGATCATATGGTAGATTTATGTGTAACTTTTTAAGAAACTTCCAAAGTGTTTTCCAAAGTGGTTGCACCATTTTACCTTCCCACCAGCAGTACGTGAGAGTTCCATTTGCTCCACATCCTCATCAACACTTGTTTTGGTCAGACTTTTTAATTTTAGCCACTCTAATTGTATAATGGAATCTCCCTGGGGTTTAAGTTTGCATTTCCCTAATGACTAATGAGGCTGAGTATCTTTTCAAGTGCATAATTACCATTATATATATTCCTTGGTGAAAATTTTCTATTCAAATATTTTGCCAGTTTTTTACTGCATTATTAATTACCAATAACAGTTGATATTTGATTATATATTCTGGATACAAAGCCTTTATCAGACACAAAATTCAGAAATATTTTCTTCCAGTTTTTGGCTTGTCATTTCATTCTCTAATGGTGTCTTTTGAACAGCAGAAGTTCTGAATTTTGATGATGCCTAATTTATCTTTTCTTTTCAATAGACAATGTTTTTGCCTAATCCAAGATCAAAACAATTTATATGTTTTCTTCTAGAAGTTTCATAGCTTTAAATTTGATGGTGTGTTTAACTTTGACTCTATGATCCTGTAATCCCAGTACTCTGGGAGGTCAAGATGGGAGGATCACTTGAGGCTAGGTGATCAAGACCATTTTGGATCACTTGAGGCTAGGTGATCAAGACCATTTTGAGTTAATTTTTGTTTACGCTGTGAGAAATGGAATGAAGTTAATTGTTTTGCATATGGATGTCTAGTTGTTCCGGCACTATTTGTTAAAAAGACGATCCTTCCTTTACTGCATTACCTTTGAAATATTAAGAAAATTAATTGATCAAAATGTGTGATCCCATTCTAGAAATTATACTCTGTTCCTAACATAAAAATTATTTGTTGGTAATTAATAATTCAATAAAAAATACAAAAAGTACCAACCTACTTTTTCTTTTGGGGTGTGTGTGTGTGTGTGTTTCTGTGTGTTTTGTTGAATGCCTAGTAATTTTTCTTAGATGCCACTCATTACAAACTTAATCATGTTGGGTGCTGGGTATTTTTGTATTTCTATAAAAATTGGGAAGGGGCTTTGTTTTGAGATATGATTAAGTTACTTAAAAAGCTAAATACCTTGGGGTCTTCCTTTGGAGCTTCGTTAGGTGTAATTAGAGCAACATTTAGTCTCAGGATGATTTTGTCCGGGTACTGACCCCGTAAATTATGAAGTTGTCCGCTCTGGTTTGGGGGAACAGATGCTAGACCAAGCCCCACATGAGCTCTGAAGATTGTTCCCTTTACTCTTATCCCGTAGTTCTTTCCTCAGCTTCAGATAGTTTCTTCACATGCACAAACTGATCAGTACTCAGCTGAAGATTCAAGAAAGACCTTCTGCAAATTTTCAAATGTCTCCTTCCCTTTTTTTCCCCCGTCCTGTGTTTGGGTCCAGTCACATTGGCCTCCCTGGATTCTTAACTCCATCCACCGAACTCAGGGAGACAGTCAGGCTCTCCCAGGCTCTTGCAGCCTGCAGCATGCCCTACAGACAATATCAAGGCAATACACTGAGGCAATCACCTCACCTCATTTGTTTCACACACTCAGAGAGCACTGTCTCATTATATAGAGTATATAGTATATAAAGCATTATATAGTATATAGAGCGCTGTCTCAATTATATAGTTAATGTTTTCAAAATTACTGTTTTCCATATTTTGTCTAGTTTTGTTGTTGTTGTTGTTTTGTTTTGTTTGTTTTTTTGAGACGGAGTCTTGCTCTGTCACCCAGGCTGGAGTGCAGTGGCACAATCTCAGCTCACTACAACCTCCACCTGCTGTGTTCAAGTGATTCTCTCAGCCTCCCAAGTAGCTGGGATTACAAGTGTGCACTACCACTTCCGGCCAATTTTTGTATTTTTAGTAGAGATGGGGTTTCACTATGTTGGCCAGGCTGGTCTCAAACTCTTGACCTCAAGTGATCTGCCCCCCTCGGCCTCCCAAAGTGCTGGGATTATAGGCATGAGCCACCACACCCAGTCTATTTTTTTCTAGTTTTCAAGTTATTGCATGTGGGATGGTAAGTCTGGTCCCAGTTACTTATTCTTGACTGAAAGGAAAATTCCTCATATTATTCTACGAGTCATTTGTCTCCTGCATTCAGGTGCGTTTATAGTGTTTTACATTAACATTATGGTTACTCATATCTGGGGTTTACAACCAGAATTACAAATTTATTGAGATTAAAATATCTTAGAAATCACTTAGTCTGTCTTTATGCATGTGGAAAATGAAGAGCAGGCAGACAAAGCTGTCACCTGTGGAGAGTGTCCAGGTTCTTGTAGTCTTCCACAAAGAATTGGACAAAAGGCACAAACAAAGCAAGAAAAGAATAAAGCAACAAAAGCAGAGATTTATTGAAAACGAAAGTACACTCCACAGGGTGGGAGCACGCTGAGCAAGTGGCTCCAGAGACCGGTTACAGAATTTTCTGGGACTTAAATATCTTCTAGAGGTTTCCCATTGGTTATTTGGTGTACACCCTATGTAAATGAAGTCATTGGTCAGTCTGTGGTCAGTCTGATTAGTTGTTGGAGGGGGCCAATCAGAGGCTGAAATGAAGTTACAAAGTTATACCCTATGCAATCAACTGATTGGTTGTGGAAAGTAACCAATCAGTGGCTGAAGTGAAGTTACAAAGTTATACTCCTATAAAAATGAAGACTTGGCCCACAACCAGCCTGATTGGTTACAGGAGCAGGAGGGGAAAAAACAGAGGTCTTTCAAGTTTTCATCTGCTGCACAGAAAAGGGGGAGGTTCAAAGGGAATAGCCTCTGGTCCTTCTGCTACATGGGCTTGGGAAGTTGGGGCTTTCTTTTTGGTTTAGTTCTAGGAAGTCAGTGTGAATTGGCCTTAGGTTCCCTAACTCCAGACTCTATTCTCCTGCTTCAAAGTGGCATCCCCAAGGGCACAGAACTGCTCAGCGGCAGTGAAGTCAATAATAGACCTTAAGCCAATTGGTGCTTGGCCTTGGGCTCACCTGTAACCTACACAGTGTTATGAGGTTCTCTTTCTTCTGTCTGAAAACTGCTATTGAGCTGACGGAGGCTCCAGATTTCTAGTCCAGGTTAGGATCACTGACATACTGAAAGTTTCAGTCTAATTTTAAAATGTGCCAAATGCTTTGTCCCTAATGTCAGATAAAGATACTTAACCGTGATGGAAAGACAAAGAGTCCCACCTTTCAGAAGGAAAAGTTGTGAAAGCAGAGGCCTGACTCGGGGTGCTCATGTGTCCCAAGACCCTTTATTGTACTTTGCCCCATGGAATGTGTGTGGTGTCACTGCTCACTTCATTGTATCCGAACGCTTATCTTTATGAATGCAGTTTGTCACCTTTGACCTTCTGACCTCCTCACTTTGGTCTTTGCCACTGGCAAATGAATATGGGTAAGTGGTAAGAAAAGACAGAGAAAGTCTTCACTTCTACTAAGAATTTTTTTTTTTTTTGAGTGATGGGGAGACAACAGATTTATTCCTCCATAATCATAATTTTACAAAGACAACAGCTTCAATAAATGAATTGTCTTCTGTAACATTTCTGATATCACAAGAAATTATATCATCTGGCAGATTTCTTTTTGGATATGTCACTTGATAATGACTATTTTTTCCCCTTTTATACCATGTACTTTCTTCAGGTTATGCAGGCTTTTTAGCATAAATACCGTATAAAATAAAATATACCAGGAAGAAATTTTTATCTCCCTGTGTGCCAAGAAACCTCTGATTTCTTATGTTTACTCTACACAATCTTGCAGAAGTTACTTTACCTCATATAAAGTTAATTTAATTTTCAGTTAACTTAAGCTGTTGTAAATGGTAATTCCCACTTGCTAAAAGGAAATGTTTCAAGAATCAAAAAGTTATGGTTAGAACAAGGCTGTGATGCCATAAAAGTGTGAGGCATAAAGAAAAATGAGTGCAAGGAAGCTCTGGTAGAATTTACCTAAGTATGCCTCGTCTTGGGGACTCCATCATCAGGTCAGTGGATACATTCGTTGTTAAACCGAGTACCAAGTGTATACAGAGGTTTTCATTTATTTGTGAAGATCATTTTCATTATTTAACTCTATACTTTGTGAAATTTTGCTGAACCACTAAACTATATTAAGGTAGTCTGCTCTCAACTAACAGGTTTTAATGTATAAATAATGTGTCCTCATTGCAGTACTTTTAGCTGTCTCCGCCCAGAAAAGGCAATTTTGTGAACTAGTTTGAGCGCATTGTACGCAGGGTGAGGGGGACATAGGAATAGTCATTTCAAGGCTCCTACCCATATAATGATTCTATGGCAATAGAGCTTATAAAATTAACGTAGAAGGCTGCAATCTTTGCTAAACAGTTTGCACAAAATGAGAATGTCTGTATTTTGCGTAAATCACCACCAAAAAGTCACAGAGTAAATGTTAACATTATTTAAAAGTGGGATATAGATAGATAGATAATCTATATGGAGATATGTAGATATACAAATCATCCCAGGAGGTGAAGTCTGCAGTGAGCCATGTTCATGCCACTGTACTTCACCCTGGGTGACAGAGCGAGACCCTATCTCAAAACAAAACAAACAAACAAACAAAAACCCCCACAAAATACAAACAAGACCGGGCATGGTGACTCACACCTGTAATCCCAGCACTTTGGGAGGCTGAGGTGAGTGGATCGCTTGAGGTCAGGAGTTCAAGACCAGCCTGGCCAACATGGTGAAACCCCGTCTCTACTGAAAATACAAAAATTAGCCAGGCATGGTGGCATGCCTGTAATCCCAGCTACTTGGGAGGCTGAGGCACAAGAATTGCTTGAATCCAAGAGGCAGAGGTTGCAGTGAGCCAAGATCGCACCACTGCACTCCAGCCTGGGCAATGAAGCAAGTGCCGATCTTAAAAAAAAAAAAAAATTCAGGCATGTTACAAATATGTCTAAAACGTTATTATAGTGGTCATGAAGGTCAATCAAAACATGAGTAAGTGGAAAATCCACAGGTCTGGGGTTAACAGACTTACTTTCTAACTCTGGCTGTGTTCTTCTGATCCTTCTGTAGCTGCCCATCTTTGAGTAAGGTACTTATCCTCAATGAACAGTTTTCATCATCTAAAAAATGGGAATGATAGTATAATATGGTACTATCATTCTCATTTTGTATATATGTATATATATAGAAAGAGTATAACATGGAAGGTACTACCATCTTATAGTATAATTATACTATACTATATATATATTATGCAAACATATATATATATATAGGTTGTTATGAAGTTTGGCGCTAATACAGACAAAGCATTCAGCATAATGTCCAGCTCCCTGCATGGCGGCTATTAATGGAAGGCACAGAGGGGTGGGGGTAAGAGTGTGAGCTTAGAAACCGTATCGACCTGGGCTGGAACTCCCGTTCTACCACGTGCTTTCTCTGTGTCTTGGGCAAATCACTTAAATTCTCTGAGCTTCAGTTTCTCCATGAAGTCATGGAGATGATCATAAAAATATCTTGCAGGCAGAATTTGTTGAAGTAATAGACACAATACAGTATATGTGTTAGAAGAATTCTTGTCAAGCTTCTAGGCAGAAGAGTCCATGGAACATGGAGGTGAGGGGTGACAGATGAATAAAAGCCCCCAGTGTTTGTTTCTTCCTGAGGGAGGAGACTGGCCCTCTGATGTAAGTCTAGGTGGGTCCTGAGTCCTAGAAGGAGGTAGAGTTCTCAGTATGTTGCACATAATACAAATCCTGGATAAAGACTTTTAACCTGTACCTTTCTCCCCATGCCCAGTGATGGACCCCCAAAAAAACATTCCTTGATTTCTATCAGAAATGTATCTAGCCAAACTCACCTGCAGAAGTCCTGAATGTGCTTCAAAAACAGGAAAGGGCTCCTCCCTCTGTTTTTTTCCCTGCCTGTCTGATGGATCAGCGTGAAAAAGCAAAACTTGTCCCCCTAACCCCACTTCAGCAGTATCTCACCAATGCTGAAGGAGCAGTGGCCAGGCAGTCACTCCTCTTGCTCCTCCTGGATGGATAAACTGTAAGCCTGAATCAATGGACTGAGCCTTCTTGGCCAAGCCATTTCTTCCTAAAGGCAAACCTCCATGAGTATCTGAAAGCTTAGATTTCACACAGAATAGAGGAGGCCTCTGTTTACCAGACACTGTGTATTGTGAGGATTACTTGGCACTTGCATTCCATTAAAAAGTAAATATTTTTGTCTGCCTAGGAATAGTCATTCTTCTGTGTATCCCCTATCATCCTGAACTCTGGAAGTATAGGAAGGGTCATCTTTCGTCCCTAAACTTCCAACAATTGATAGAGCAGATAGCACAAGGTCAGGATTGGGTAAATGCAAGCATGCGTACTCATGCAGTTACCCTGGTTTTGCACTTAGAGATAGTGTAATGGTTAAGAGCATGGGCTTTAAAGTCAAGCAGATCTGGATTTTAATCCTGACTCTGCTGTTGTGTAGGGATGCGACTTTGGACAACATCTTTAACTTCTGCAAGCCTCAACACCCTCATCTGTAAACTGGTAGCCACACTAGTACCCACTTCTGGGGCCATTGTGAGGGATTCCGTGGGATGGTGCACTGATGGTGCTTAGAACTGTGTCCGATGCAGAGTAGTTGCTTAACGAATGTTTGTTAGTGTTTCAGCCATTATTACAAGAATTTAACCTGACTTGTACTTCTCAGCCTAAGCCTAAGTGCAAAAGCAAATGTAGGACGAATCCTGGCTCTTGCCAAGTGTTCCTGACTTTTCTGTTATAGTTCCCTTGGGCATCCGTCTCTTCTTTCCTTTCCCACCTTCACCAGAATAGTTCAGGTAGTTACAGTTTCACCAGGAATTTGTTACAACCACCTCAGTAATAGTCCTGGCTCTAAAGTCTACTCCCACAAACCATCTTGCATGCCATTGAAATCCTTACCAATTCTCATTTTGGTTATCAACAGTTTCCCATTATCTAAGATTCCTCAGCCTAACATGCAAGGCTTTCCATAAGATGACCTCAGCCTGTCTTTCCAAACTAATTTTCTTCTGCATTTTACTAACATTGGTTGAATATTTTCCTCCTGCCAATACTTCCCTGATACTTTCACCCACCTTATTCTCATCTTGCCTTCACAGCTCACTTTACAGATGAAATGAAGCTCACACAGCCATTTAGTGGCCGAATCAAATTCAAACCCAGGTCTTGTTCTTCTAAATCCCATGCTCCCTGAACTGAAGTCTGGTCCCGAGGTTCTTCACAGCTGTGCAGCAGCGTTTGCAAGCTCTTGGCTTACACTTGCTTTTTCCCTTGCTGTTCTCATCTATCTCAGCACCATCCCACAACACCATCATTCTCATCTAACAAAATCCTTCTCATTCTTCAAATCCCAGTTCAGATGTGGATGTTACCATCTCAATGGTGCATTTTTTTTTCTTGAAGAGAGTCTCATTCTGTCACCCAGACTGGACTGCAGTGGCATGATCTTAGCTCACTGCAACCTCCACCTCCCAGGCTCAAGTGATTCTTGTGCCTCAGCCTCCTGAGTAGCTGGAATTACAGGCATGTGCCACCATGCCCAGCTAATTTTTGTATTTTTATTAGAGACAGGGTGTCACCACGTTGGCCAGACTGGTCTTGAACTCCTGACCTCAAGTGATCTGCCCCTCTCAGCCTCCCAAAGTGCTAGGATTATAGGCATGAGCCACCGTGCCCATCCCCCATGGGACATTTCTTAATCTCCCCATCTGGAAATGCTCAACTCCTCCTTCACCATATTGCCTGGACCACCCCATCACTTTTATCACTTATTACACCCAGTCTTAGTTATTGCACTCCCTTTCTCCCTCCAGGACATTCTTTCCTTGACAATGAGAATCATATCTTGTGTTATGTCATCCCACTCAGTCCTTCACAGTATAGCATGAAGGGGGTGGATGCTCAAAAATAGTGTAGATGAAGAGATTTCAGAGGTGGTCCAACAGAGAACCTCTACGTTTAAGGCTATGGAGAAGAAAAACACTGAACAGAGAAAAATTCAGTGTCTTAGCGATTAAGAAGGTATATATGAAGGCAAGGGAAAGGGGAAATGAGGGAGGCTACGGTCCTAGGGAGGGAAAACAGATTAAACTTCAGGAGGAAGGACAGAGTGAACATGATGAGATGAGAAGGAATGTCAACAGGCTGTCAATGAAGTGCAAAGAGCATATATAAGGAGTAGATAATACCCAGGACCCTGTGTACAATGTCTAATTGGGCACAAGAGAGACACGGGGTCAGGGCAGTCTCCACTAAGAGACCACTAAGTCCCATTAATGAGGGTTGTCCAAAATCTAAGCCCCCCAGGTGGGATTGCTGAGGCTGCTGGCAGAGCCTGTTTTCTGCTGTTTATATATGGGTGATAATAATGCTCTCTTTAGCTTAACTCACAGATTGATGGGAAAGATTTTTAAGAATCAAATGAGTGATGGTGCTTTGTGAGCTTTATAAAACCATAACAATTTTTAAATATATCGTGTAGATGAGTAGATGTGTATTGAACACACACAGACACCGTGGTACTTGTTTACAAAAGGACAACATCTTGATGTCCTGTACCTTCATATTACACTAGTAAAGAATGCTAATATTTGCCATGTTGTGAAGTTATTTGCTTTATTCATGGTTTTCTTTGCAACTGCCTCATCCAAAAATACGAGGCAGTCATTTATTTCACATATCTGAGCAAATTTAAATTCAGCCTTTGACATATATTGGGGTGCCCAAAAGCTGAGTCAAGAATCTCTGCTATATAGTAAGGGCACAGTAATTTCAGAGTCTGTATTTTATAGATTCTCATCATTGCAATTTTTAGCCAATATTAAAATCTTGCATTATCTGTTGAATTTACATCATATGGGACCTGGTCACCTTCATAGATATGTATTTCTCTGTATATTATTTATCTCTGCCAGTATTAAAAATTGATCTAAAACTTAGGCACTTAAAGCAATAAACATGTGTTCTCTCATTGTTTTTATGGGTCAGGAATTTGGGAGTGGCCTAGCTGGGTGATTCGGGCTCACTGTCTTGTATGAGGATGCAGTCAGGATGTCAACTGGGTCTCCAGTGATCGACAGACTGGATGACTCTGTTAGCAGGAGGCCTCAGTTCCTCTCTGGCTGTTGGCAGGTCATCTCAGGTCATTACTAAGGGAGCCTCTCCATAGGGCTGCTTGCTTCACAATATGGCAGCTGCCTTCCCCTATAGCAATTGACCCAAAAGAGGGAGCAAAGTGGAAGCCACATTCCCTTGTGTGGCCTAGACTTAGAAGTCACAGACCCTGATTTCGCAGTATCCCAGTGGTTACACAAGTTAGCCCTATTCAAATTGGGTTGTGAGGCTACCCAAGGACATGAATACCAGGAGGCAAGGATTATCAGGGCCTTCTTGAAATCTGGCTACCACAACCTGGATCCTGATTATAATTCAAACTACGGGGCAACTCATGTCTTTCCCAGCTACATCAGTGGTGATTTATGTTACATTCATGTTAATAACCCATATTTCAATGGCTCCAGTTCCCTCCTGCTTTTGCATAAACTGAAACTTCATGATAAATATCACTTGACAATTTCTAGGAGATCCCAGGAGGCCTTTCGCAAACAGTATCTGCCCACTGTGATTGATGGTTTCTCAGTTCCTTTCTCTCTTTCCCTGACCATACTCCATGAGGTTTCCTGCAAACACTTGATAGGAAGCTGTGCAAAAGCACATCCCTTTCACCTCCAGTGGCCCAGCTGATTCCTTTCCTAGTTAGCACTTCTGGGTGCTTCTCCTGCCTCTACCATGAAGTCTACTTCTTTTGATGACAGGAACTTGTGGGCTACCAGTTCTAGCAGTCACTCAACCAATATTTATTGATTCTCTGGCACTGTGTTAGACTCTGGGGGCACAACAGGAAACAAGGGATACATGATCTGTTTCCCCAAAATTTACAGCCCACAATTCCAGACCACTAAGCGCATGTCACTAATCTAGTGGCCAAGTTGAGGGTGTATGTTGGTCTCCTTACTGAACTGGGTTAATGGGAGCTCCCAAAGGAGTACTCCTGCTATCCAAATATTTCTCAGAGTTTAATGCTTTCCATTTAAGTTTCTAGTTTTTCTTCTCCCAATAAGAATCACATAACAGTCTGTAAATGGCTGGGCCAGAAAACAAATTTAAAAGATAGATTCTTGCTCTATTCAGAAGCCCCCTTTCCTCCAGCATCTAAATCTTTCTTTCTGGGCCAAATTTGCTCAGCTTGTTACAGCCTTTGGATGACGTCTTTCCCAAGAGGGTTCTCAGAACATCATGTAAATAGCCTACCACAACTCTCTGCTGGACATACCCAAGCAATTGCATCCTACATCGATAAAAAACACATTCCGGTACAAACCAGCTCCCTTGCAGCATTCTGATGTGAAAAGAGAGAATAACCATCATGTCACCTTGACATTTAGAAAATGCTTTAGAGACCAGTCTCCGTGACTCACACCTATAGCCAAAACGAGAGGATTGCTTGAACCTAGGAGTTTGAGACCAGCCTGGGCAACATAGCAAGACCTTGTCTCTGCAAAATAAATAAATAATAAAATTAGCCAGGAGCGGTGGCATACGCCTGTAGTCCCAGCTACTTGGGAGGCTGAGGCGGAAAGATCACTTGAGCCCAGGAGTTTGAGGCTGGCAGTTATGATCATACCACTGCACTCCAGCCTGGGTGACAGAGTAAGACCCCGTCTCTTAAAGAAAATGTTTTTGAGATTTCTAGTTAAACATAAGAGACTGAACACATTTCTTTCAGCTCCCTCCAATACTCCATTAAAATGATAATAAAGAATTTTTAAAAAATAACAGAAGCAGTCATAGCAATCATGAACCAAGAAGAGAGCTGACAGTAGCCCAAGAGATGTCAGTAATATGTTGGAGGCTTGAAAACAGAAGGATAAGTATCAAGTTACTTTGCAGAGAGGAGAAAGCTAAAAACTAGGCACCTGTAGAAGGGGAAATAAACAAGAAGTGAGCCAATCAGCCCCCCTGAGTCAAAGAAAAACTTAGAATTGGAGTTGCTGAAAACACAAGCAGCTCTATGTGTTCAAAGGAACACCAAAATCCCCGATCCCCTCAACCTTTCTCCATCATAAGCACCACAGTGTGGGAAACTGCTTCTTTCCTATTAACCCAGAATCTCCAAAGATTCTGGACTTGGGAACATGTGGTTGACCTTCCACCATGGCTGAAGAAGTTTGATAAAAATAGAGGGAACAAGTGAAAGGCTACTTACTGAAAACTGACGACCTCCCACACTGCCTTTGCCTTCTTCTACTGGTCAGAACAATATCCTATTGCCAGTCCAAATAAAAGCATTGATGAGTTGTGTTAGAACTAGCATTGTTGGCCTCGAAATTAAATGAGACATTCTCACTAAATATATAAAATGATGGAGGGAGTTTTCTACATGCCATTTACATTTTCAAATAATACCCTGATTATAACTTAAACTGCTCTCATTATGTCAGTTTGTCTGAGGAAGTCCCCTAGAATCCTCCACCCTCTTCATATTAGTGATTCTGAGGTCATGAGGGGTCAGCAGGAAGAGAAGATCTGCCCCTGTCCTCTACTCTGAGAAAATTCTAGAACAGGAAGAAAGGAGACCTTATTCCTTTGGTGGAGTGTCACCAAAAAAGGCCTTAAAAATTTGTGGAACTGATCTGAGTCATATGTTAGCTGTGAATGCTTTTAGTATTGTAGTTTTGTTTTTTACTATTCAGAAAATTTGCAGACTAAAATACTTTCATTTGGGAGTCACTCTTTAATTTTCCAAGGAAGTTTCAATATGTTCAATATACTTACGACTTACTATGCTCTATCTAGTATATCCCATTCTATTTAATTCTCCATTCAACTTTGTAGAAAGTAGTATGACAAAGGGGTTTTATGCTGCTGCAATTTGCTACTGTTGTCTGCATTTATTTATTTAATGATGGAAAATGGAAAAGCTGGCAAAGTAACAAGTTAGTAAATAATTTTTAAAGTTTATTTGGAAAAACAATCTTTTAGAAATACTGAGAATGATTTGTTATTAAAACATTATCAGAACACATAAGCCCTCCTAATATACAGAACAATAGCTATGCTGTCATACGGAAAAGGCATTTCCTCAATAAAATATCCAGTCTCAATTCCCAACCTCAGAGCACATAAACTTGGAAATGACCTTGGCAAGTCTCCTTCAAACTTAACTGGCTTCTCCTGCTTATATTGCTAAAATTCTGTAAAGGAACAACCAATCACAAAATGAACTTGGAATATTTCATTAACTCTAGTCCAATTGTCTCTACATTAAAAAGCTCAAATAACTCCACATGGCAAAATTTTAACTTTGCAGTTTTTTTTTTTTTTAATAAACCTCATGCTGGAAAGCAATGGAACTGGTACAAAATCTTCAGAGAAATTTTGAAATATCATTAAATAGCATCTAAGTTTCAAATATTCTCTTAATTTTACAAATCTCTCAACAAGTAGATAAAGCCATCACACATAAACTTGGCAGACATTCAGTTGAAAGTTAATATGTTGAAACAGTAAATAAGCAAAACACTAAATCAAGACAACTCACTTATTTTGTTTAAATGGAAATCTTCATAGAGAAATGTAACTTGGTCTATACTATTCTCAGTAGTTGCTAAGATAAAACCAAATACCATCCTCAGGCCTATCCAGCCTCTCCCAGGTGAAGTCACTTATACCCTGTGCCCACAGGTTCAGTTCTATCAAGCTGAGTCAATCTCAGGCAGAGAAGTAAATTGGGAGCCTGATCCCTGGCTGCTGAGACCTGCCTGCTGAAAACTTCCAAACCTCTTGGTGGGCACTAGTTAAGATGTTCATCGGCATCACTCCCCACTTCATTCCACCCTCAAGTTACACTGAACTATTTGCATTGAATTCCAAGAATACACCACGTTCTCACACCTTCCATTTTTGGCACGTGCTCTGTCTAAAACACCTCTCCCCCACTTCTTTTCCTGGATAACGCCTCTTCAGTATTTCAGGACTTTGGTTAGTTGTCATAGCTTCGGGGACTCCCTCCCTCACCCTCAACTGCATGCCCAGCCTGAGAGAGACTCCTCTACTCTGCTCTTCTCTCTAATAAAACACTGAATTGCAATATGGTCTAGTTAGTAGTTACTTAACTATCTCCCTTTGTAACAGATTTTTAGTCTAGGGGCTCACTCATTTTTGTATCCTCAGTGATTAGAACAGTGTTTAGTGTATAAAGAGAGCTCAAAAAACTGATGGCCGAATCTGAAAGTTCTTCAGCTGCCAAAGACCCAGGATTAAATGGACCCAGATGAAACCTGGGCCTTAAGGCAAACCTTCTTCCTCCTCCAGCCATATTGTTCCACTCTCCATGGCACTTCCACATTGGCTTCCCCACCCAATCAATATGCCTGTTTCCTCTGCAGGTCAGTCTAATGCCTAGTTATGGGGGGTGAATTCTCCTTCCTATACTTCTCCCTGCTTTCCTGTAGATTTTCTGCTATGGTCTGCCCCTCACTGCCTGACCCCACCAACACATTGAAACTATCCTTGGAAACCAATTCTTGCTGAACCCAAGCCTTAATTTACTGTCCCTTTGGAAAATGGGAATTGGGCTCTATTCTAGATAATTCAGGGTCAAGCCTACTCCCAGGTCAGTTCTCCCAGTCCCCTAGTCCACATAGTGCCAGCTTCTTCCCTTTCCTACCAACCAAGAGATGATCAGCTCACTCTCCTTTTACCTTGCATCCTGATCACTAGCTTCCTTCTGGAAGATAGTATGGGCAATGATGTATCATATTGAACTCAAAGGAGAAAAATGAAAGCCCAAAAGTGAAAAGCTACGTAAATGATCATTGATCTCCTTTGATTCAGATACAAAGTGTGACTACACAGTGAGACTCATTTCATTTTATCCAATATATCAAGATATGAAGTCAGTCTCCCTGGGAGTAGTCACTCATCCCACAGATGCATCTGAGACAATATGTTAAACATATGAGGGAACTCAGTCTAAAACTTTTATTTTGGGTCACCCAAAAACTTGACTCAAAATAACTGATAGCTACTTTCAGAAATGAAATTCATCCTTAAAATTTTAAACATGTGCCATCATTAAGGATATTCAAAATGATGAGCTGCAAGTTCTGAAAGCATTTCTACATGGGAAGAGTATTTAATATTTTGAGTCAAGTTGTTTGACCTAAATAAGTATGTAACCTCCCTAAGAGATTACCTTGGAAAATACCCTAGATTATACACTTTAATGTACAAATTCTGGCACATCTCCCTTTTTTAAGAAAAAAATCTCATTATCTCAGATTTCTCTTTTCCTTTTCTTGCTCAAGCAATTTGGAATATCATACAACAAATAAAATCATTTATTTTATTCGAAATCATACTTCGAAATAAATCTATTACAAAAACCCTCTGAATAAATATTTTTTGAGTGTGAAATTTTTGGTGTCTAATATTGCACTCAACACCTTTGTGTGTGATCTTAGTTGGGATTAATTCATTTGGAGAAATAAAGCAGGTGCTCATTTCTTTTTCGGCAACCATGGCATCAGCTTTCAAAACACTTATGCCTTGTCTATAGAAAACATCAAATTATTTCTGTTCTTGGAACTCACCTTTGAGTTTCACTTGCTTCATATCACCCCTTTTGTTCACTTCGATACTTTAGCTTTAGCAGGGAGCAGAAGGGAGGTCTCCCTCCACCATTCGTCTGTTGTGATCTTCACACGAATCCCTCAGGTGTGTGTTTAACAAGCGCTTTTTTCTCTACCAATAAGAGAATCAAAGAGGGACTTATCATGGCCGGACACAGTGGTTCATGCCTGTAATCCCAGCAATTTGGGAGGCCGAGGTGGGAGGATCGCTTGAGTCCAGGAGTTTGAGACCAGCAACATGGGCAACATGGCAAGCCCCTGTCTGTACAAGAAAGAGAAAAAAATAGCCAGGCGTAGTGGTGCCCAACTGTAGTCCCAGCTACTGGGGAGTTGGAGGAGGATTGCTTGAACCCAGCAATGAGCAGAGATTGTAGTGAGCTGTGATCTTACCACTGTGCTCCAGGAAAAAAAAAAGAAGAAGAAGAAGAAAAAAAAAGAGGGCCACATCATAGAAAAGCACTGCTTCTCCCTTACCCCAACCACCCCAATGCCATTTGCCCAGTGTGGTTCACACGAATGCCCAATCTGCTTCTAAGAGAATACATAATAGTTGATGAGCAAAAACTCAGCAAGGTAGCAAATGATTTTTGCAATTGGATGGGTTATCAGATGAAAGGAAATGTAAGGATTTGAGGGCTGGGGGAATTTTGAGGTACCTCCCCCAGGTTTCTCTCTGCCCAGAAACCTTTCCTCTCCAGTCTTAAGGCTATAGCAGGGAAATTATTAGGACTGTGGCTCTCCTCCTGTCAGCCTTTATTCTTTCCTTTTCTCCTTCAAATCTGTTTTGTTCACTTCGACTTGACTCATCCATTGAAAATTACAGTGAGGATACTTCATACATGAAGGTGCTAGTCTCCAAGATGTATAAAATCTGGGGAAACTTCCGCCTTTCTGTTCTTCAAGGTTATGACAGGGAGTGGGCTGCCTTCATCCCTATCCTCTTGAACCACCTATTACTCCCCACAGAGATGTCTCATCTTTCAGTCTATTGAGAAAAAGAAGAGTTTCCTGTCTTTACCCCACTCTCCATCCATTCAGCAACTGCTGAACTTTTGAATTATAATTCAGTTATGTGCCAGTATTAGTCAACTATTGCTACGTAATAATCAACCTCAAAATCTGAGTGGTATCAACAACAAGTACTTATTATTTCTTGTTCATTCAGTGAGTGGGGTAGCCCTGCTCCACGCCTCTCTCATCCTCCCCCTCAGACCAACAGGCCAGCCTAGGCATGTTCCTCTCATGGAACAACAAAAATTGAAAAGGGCAATCCCGGCTGTCCAAGCTTATTCCAACCCCTGTTGTGTCACTGGCATTACCATCTCATGGGCCAAAGCAAGTCACAGGACCAAGCCCAAATTCAAGTGGTGCAGAAATACACTACACCTTTTGTGGGAAGGACATCTATGTTTATATGACAAAACATAGAGGCATGGGTGAAGTACTAAGGCCAATAATTCATTCGACCACATCCTCAACCTTCATCAACTTGGAGACACAAATGGAAGAACTTATCAAAATATCTGCTCATCTACATTTCAACAACACAGTACCCCTCCTGCCCAACAGGCAGCCCTCCATCTACTTTCAAGGTTCCTTCTTCCTTCCAGTATGTCAAAGAGAATTTCCTGGAATGAGAGGTGGTTGGTATCGTCTGTGCTCTTTCATCTGTCCAGGATGCAGCCTATGCCTCCCACATGCCTGGAAACACACAGCCAACCTAAATCCCTCCCCAAGACCTTGTTCCACCCATCTCACATCGTTTTTAGAACTTCCATTTGCTTTGTTACCCTTAATTTTCTTCCACCGCACCAGTGAGATGAGGCTCACAAGACTTAGCTAAATAGTTCAGGAAAAGAAAAGAGAACTGCACACAGAAAGTGAGTGAAAACTGACTACTCATTTTGATCACTCTCAGAACACATAGCCCACAGGTCATCCTTGCAGGATCTCCAGGCTACAAGTTGTCTCTCAGCCTGGCTGCTGGCATGACTCATGAGACTGGAAATATTCTTGAGTATGTCCAGACTCCATAGAGTCTAGGCCAAGAGAGAAGGAGTCCTCTCATCATTGTTCTTCCAAACATTTACTTCCTGTTGTAGAATCTCACTCTTTAAAGGATGATTGACAGCAGAATAGTCCACCCTCTTCGTGAAGGAACATGCCTTTTGTCCTCAAGTGTCTCTATTTGAGTAAAAGATTCTACCAAAAATCTTTGAAAATCATCATTAAAAAAATACTCTTAAGTTGTGTTTATTTCTCCCCTTTTTACAATACACTATGTTTTGAAATAATAGTTTTCTAAATTTCTATTATTTCCCCCAAAGTTTAAAAAAAAAAAACCCCACTTCATCCAGGACCCACTCTCAAGGTACCAAAAGCAACCTCAGTAATAAACAATCCCAAATATTTAGTGGCTTACAACCATAAAGGTTAATTTCTAGTTCACATCACATGTCAGGAGTAGGCTGGGTACAGAACTGCAGTTCCTTCCTACCTGACTACATTTCAGGACCTGGTTAAAACACAGCCACTATTAGACATGCAACTGGCATGGCAGAGGATGAAGACAAAGAGCTAAAGCAAGTAATGCTCTTAAAACTTCTGTGTGGGTGTGGCATCATGGTTGAGTATCCCTTACCTGAAATTCTTTTTTTTTTTTTTTTTGAGATGAAGTCTTGCTCTGTTGCCCACAATCTCGGCTCGCCACAAGCTCCGCCTCCCAGATTCACACCATTCTCCTGCCTCAGCCTCCCAAGTAGCTGGAACTACAGGCACCCACCACCATGCCCAGCTAATTTTTTTGTATTTTTAGTAGAAATGGGGTTTCATTGTGTTAGCCAGGATGGTCTTGATCTCCTGACCTGGTGATCCGCCTGCCTTGGCCTCCCAAAGTGCTGGGATTACAGGTGTGAGCCACCCCACCCAGTCTCCCTTATCTGAAATTCCTGAGACCAGATGTGCTTCAGATTTTGAATGTTATTGGATTTTGTAATATTTTAATATATGTAATAAGATATCTTAGAAATGGGATCCAAATCTAAACATGAAATTTATTTATGTTTCATATATATCTAAACCGATAGCCTGAGGTTAATTTTATAAAATATTTTAAATAGTTTTCTGCATGAAATAAAGTTTGTGTACATTGAATCGCCATAAGGCAAAGGTGTCAGGTGTGGAATTTTCCACTTGTGATATCATATCAACACTCAAAAAGTTTGGATTTTGGAACATTTTGGATTTCGGATTTTCAGATTAGGGTTGCTCAACCTGTATTGCCATTTACACTCATATTTCAATGGCTAAAAGAAATTATATGGCCAAGCCTGATGCCATTTGGGTAGGGAAGTGTACTCACTCCACAGGAAGGTGCTTAAAGTCCCACAACCAAAGAAGGTGGGGAAATACAAAAATTGAGCAAGGAAGCCATCAGTATTGCCATACTTTCTAATTTCTATGTCACTACTTTGGGGGCCACTCTCCAGCTTCCCAGGTATGAAGGGCCATTGAAGATGAAGAGGTGGCTTCTTGCTTCCAGCCTAGCACTAGTGGTGGCCTGAGGAGCCGTAACCCTGTGGTGGGTTAGTTTCTGCCCCATGCACTGAGCCCTGGGTGATTCAAGGGGAGAGAATAGCTCTCAAGACATTGTCCTTCCTGCCTCATTTCTTTTTACTGAGATCCCAGAGAAATAGAAAGACTGTGCATATACACCGTCAGGCTGATCAGGAAAGACTGGTGTGAGATTCTCCCACATCTCAGAAGAGCAACCAAACTCATGACTCGACTCTACAAGAGCGCACCAGGTGGAGAGAGGAAGGAGTGATGGCACCTGTGAGACCAGCTCCGGACTAGGACAGCGGCAGCAGTTGGAGGGAGGGGATTGGAGGGAGGAGCGCTGCTGGGTGCTGATACTTCTCTCTGACCACAATGTGCACATCTCTTATGAGATCTCCCTTCCCCACTGGCTCTCAGCAGAAAGTGGGGGAGCAGGAGGGCTGGTAAAGGTGGGGGCAGGAAAACAGTGAATGGGAATCCCAATATTCAGGGTAGGCCATAAGGAGAAGAAAAAAGGAAAATGGAATGTATATGCGCATTTTTCAAAGGGAGTGCTGGTGTGCATCCATCAGAGGTGGTAGTTCCAGGTGCATGGAGGATACATGTGACCTAGCAGGTGCAATTCTTATACCCTATGCATAGGCATTGTTAAAGATCTGCTTGGTCTGTAGCTCAAAACCCACTACAGTTCAATTTTACTTCCGTCACCTTTTGAAGGCACTTAGTGGCCTTATTCTTCTTCTGCTTGAAGTACATCATAAATCTTTGAGGCTTCTGAGTGGCAGAATATTATGGCTAATGGTTTTTGTTTTTTGTTTTTTCTTAGCTGAATTTAAGATTCCAGATCAATGTTTTTCTTACTAACGATTTGCCTTACTACATTCATTCTCTTCCCAAAGATTTACGTGTGCGTGTGTAATATGTTTAATATATGAAAGAGTGAAAGATGTAAACATGTATTTGCATGGGTGCACACACACACAGAAACAAGAGAAGAGAGATTTCTATAAAGAAGATACTCAACATGGTGGTACTCATTCTTCTACTCATATATCAGAATATTATTAAATTTTATATATCTATAGCTATTTTATATATATATAATATATGGCTATTTCTCTTCCATTGAAGGTCTTTGGGGGAAATGTGAAATATGGCAGTATTAGTAACAGTTTAAATTCAATGTTATATTTTTATGTAAATTGCTATTTACAAAACAATATCTTTTTAAATGTAAGTATTATGTTGGTCTTCCATTAACTTTTACAGTATAAATTATCTAAGCAAAGAATGCTCAGAAAGATAGTGATGCTGGGATTCCTTCAGTGAGTTCTCTTCTACCCTGAAACATCAGGGTCTGTATATTCAAATGTGTCCAGTAGATGAAAACATTCTACTGCTCTTCGTAACTTTCATTGCCAACCTCCTGATTGAGTGTTTTGCTTGATGTGAATCTGCTTAAAGGATATTTGCCTTTATCCTTTTCTTATTCTTATTTCATCTTTCAGCTTAAGTGTAAAATCTTCTGGTTTTGCCATTTTTATCCCAAAGGACATCACTATGTCTCTTTAATCTTTTGTACTCATCTGGTCTAGCTTTCCACTCTGTGTGGCTTTCCCATTTGGGTTTAAGCTGCTTATAGAATTCCTATTTTGGCTAATTAGATTTCATTCTGAAAGCCGAGGAAAGACTAAATATATCACTTTTTGCCCCTCTCTTCCTCCAAAAGAAAAAAGTTATATCCCAGATGTAGGCGTCTGGAGCCCAAACAAGTGAGAGTCCAGACACCCATGACATAATACATGTGGTATCAGCTTATGGGATACAATACAAGCTCCTACGCCCCAACCCCTCTTCCTGCCAAATTTCTCCCACCTGCTGTGGCTGGCTGCTGCTTGGAATAACTTTATCTGGGAGGTAAGTTTTTCATTCCATAATAGCAGGTATCAAAATGCACAGACACGTGGAAGAGGGAAAATGATTTAAACTTATTGAAATTTATATTTTCCTAGATTTAAGAGGTTTTGTTTTTTCTTTCTTCAGGAAATATTTCTTTAGGAGGTAGAACATAGGTGCCAAAAAGTTAAGAAGATGAAATTTTTCTGCTTGCAAGTTTGTTCAGACATCCCTTCTCTGGCAAGACTTATCCAGAGATATGTCCCACACGAAGAGTGGCCATGGGACGGAGGATCTAGGTAGCTCTAGGCTGTGCTCTGGGGAGTACAAGTCAACCTGAAGCTCCTGTGCTCCTCCCACTTACTTCATCTTTTTGGTAGACAACTTGAAGTCAACGAAACTCTGTACTCTAATATCTGGCGCAACACTGAATGGAATAGGCAGATTATTTTCCACTTCCAGCATGACCATAATTTTTACTCTCAGCATTTTAACTCATGTGACCCATGAACAATATATGGTACAATAATTTACATTATTTTTGAGTGTGCAATTAACTTATTCTCTATATATGTGCCTGTGGGCATAACTCCTTAGCAAAAGTGACACTACATTTTAAATGCTTCAGTAAAAATAAGAGTTACAGAATCTATCAAAACATAACTAAGCAGGAAATGACAACAGCAAAAATATCAAAAGAAAACCATTAAACTCATCATCTTCTTTATGGTAGGTTATTAGAGAAAACTACAATAAAGCCAGAAAAAATTAAAACAGACATGTTTTTCAGTATTAGTATTCACACTAAAAATACTAAATTTAAATATTAAATATTAAAATCATTTCATTTCTGAAATGTTTCAAAGCTCACACACAATGAATTCTAACCTAATTGATAAGTATTTCAAATCACTACAGAAATATCATTGTTCTGGTAATTACCAAAAAGACTCAAGAGAATAAATTTAAAAAAATAAAGCATAGAATCAAAAACCTTAAACTTATGCTTATGGATTTTCCAGAAACTTTGAAGAAACACCATTCCTGTTCTTGCAGCTGGCCAATGCTTCTGTCCCTTCAGTCTTGATTATATCTGTTCCTTTCACATACTTAAACTTGCCCATCATCATTTATTGTACATATATGTATATTCAATCCTTTCTTCCTTGCAGGCTCCTTTACCTTACAAACAGACTCTACTATATCAGTGTTCAAGATCCAAAGAACAAAATACTGCTCTTACAAAGTCTTTTACGGCAATGTTTTATTGGAGCAGCATCTCTTCACTTTTCACTTTTTAAAATAGATAATACATACACACAGTACAAAATTCAAAACAAAATACATTCCTTAAAAGCATATTTTACTTTCAGTCATTTTTACAGTATACTTTGTAAGCTTTTTCATTTACTATATTGCTAACATTCATCCATATGGTTGCATGTCACTGTAATTCATTTATATAAACTAAAATATATTTCATTCTGTAAATATAACACAGTGCATTCAACCACTCTCCTGTTAACGGACAATTGCAGTGTCTTCATATTTTTGCTGTTTGAAGAGTGCACTATGTATCTTTGATTGCATGTGCGCAAAAGTTATTCTTGAATATGGCCCCAAAAATAACCAGGAGTGGAACTGTTGTATCCCAAAGAATGTAAATGTCCAACTTTAAGGAATAACACCAAACCTGTTCTCTTCTTTTTTTTTTTACTTTTTTTTGAGACAGAGTCTTGCTGTGTCACCAGGCTGGAGTGCAGTGGCGCGGTATCTGCTCACTATAACCTCCACCTCCTGGGTTCAAGTGATCCTCCTGCCTCAGCCTCCTGAGTAGCTGAGACTACGGGCGTACCACCATGCCCAGCTAATTTTTTGTATTTTTAGGAGAGGGAGAGTTGCTGTGTCACCATGTTGGCCAGGGCAATCTCGAGCTCTTGATCTTGTGATCCACCCGCCTCGGCCTCCCAAAGTGCTGGGATTACAGGCGTGAGCCACCATGCACAACCACCAAACCTGTTTTCTAAAGTAGTTAAAGTAGTTTGCACTCCCTTCAATGGTAAATAGAGGATTCTATATCCCCTCCAATACTTGGTATTGCCAGACTTATCTTTGCCAATGAAAGTGATACAAAATGTTATCTAAGTAAGATGTTGATATTTGCATTTCCCTGATCACTAATTATGTTGAACGTCTTTCCATATATTTAATGAACATGAGTGTTTTCAGTAAAGTGTCTGTTCTTGTCTTTTGCCCATTGTACTACCAATTCTTTTAAATGTATTATTGATTTGTAGATCTTAGTTACATATTCCTCACATTAAATCCTTATTTGTTGTGTGTATTGCAAATATCTTCACCCAATTTGAATTTGTCTGTTCATTATCGCTAAAGTATGTTTAGTGAACAAAATTCTTATCTCTAATTTACAGAAAGTTATTTATCTTTTATAATCAGTTTTCTGTGTTGTCTAACCTATTTCCCATTTAGAGAAAAAAAAGTGCAGCCTGTTTCAGCCCTCATACAAAAGATATTCACCTATTTTTTTCTCTTAAGGTTTCCAATTTTATCAATTTTAAATTTAAGTTTTTAATTCATTTGAAGCTATTTTGTATAAAGTACCATTTTGCAAATGAATAACAATCTTTCAAGGTCCATTTATTAGGCATCCCTGCCTTTCTCTGCTTGTCTCATTTGCCATTTATATCAAGTTCCAAAGTCCCATTGTTAGGTGTCCTCTGGGCATCTACTCTTGTACTTGTTAACTTAGGTACACTACTGCTGAGACCATCCTGTCTTATCTGCTATTATTTCCTAATAATCCATAATACCTAGCAGGACACATTCCCCTCTCTCCGCTTGTTCTTCAAGAGTGCCATGGCTACCTTTGGCTTTTCATTCTTTCATATAAATTTTAGAAAGATGTTACTTTTCATAAAAAGCCATCTTAGAACTTTATTGGAATTGCATTGAATCAATGTGGAGAGAACGGCATCTTTGCAAGAATACTCTTCCTCTTGATAAACATGATACATCTCTTCATTTATGTAGGTTTCTGCCAATATCTACATAATGAGATATTCATAATTCCTGTACAAATGTTGCTCATGTTTTGTTATTTTTTTTTCTAGAGATGTGATTCTGACAACACTGCATGTGGTATCTTGTCTTTAATTTTCTAGTTGTTTGCTGTGTGTTTATAGAACTAAAACTGTATGTTAATCTTGCTAAATTCTCCATTTATTTCCAGTAATTTGTAAATTGAGATTTTCTATGTTAGCAATCATTTTACACAAACAATTAAAGCTTTACTTTATTTGTTCGAATCCTTGAGATATCTTATTTTTTTCTTGCTTTATTTCACAGACTAGGACCTCCATATAAAATGTTGAATAGAAGTAGTGATGTGAATATCCTTGTCTCATTTCAAATTTTAAAACTGCCTTGCATCCTTAGAATAAACTTCATTTGATTATGATACATAAATATTTTTGTATATTGCTGAATTCTGTTTTCTGTTATCTTAAGGATTTTTGCAACTTTATTTCTAGGGGTTATTGTTCTGTAATTTTTTTGTTTTGTTCAAACTGTCTTTATCTTATTTGAGTATCAGGATAATATTAGCTTCATAAAATCAATTGGAAAGTGTCTCTTCCTCTTTTATTTTTTTGTAAAAGTTTGATTATAATTCTTAATTCTTCCTTAAACATTTGGTAGAATTCTCCAATAAAACTATCTGGGCCTGGAGATTTCTTTGTGAGGAAGTCTTTTAATTACAAATTCAATATTCTCAATAGTTACAGGGTTACTTGTATTATCTGTCTCATATTGGGGGACTTACGGCAGGTGCATTTTTTGGAGAATTTTATCTAAGTTGTTAAATTTAGGTATATAGAGTTGCTCATAATATCCCTTATTATCTCCTTTTGATGCCTGCAGGGTCTGTAGTGATATTCCCTCTTTAATTTCTGATAATAGTAGTTTGTGTTCTCTCACTCTTTTTCTTTGTCATTCATGCTATAGGTTTGTCAATTTTATTACTGTTTTCAAAAAGCCAACCCTTTGTTTCATTGATTGTCTCTATCATTTTTTGTTTTCTATTTCATTGATTTCTGTTCTTATATTTATTATTTTATTTCTTATTATTTTTTGAATTTATTTTGCTCTTCTTTTTCTAAGCTATTGAGGTTGGAACTTAGATTACTAATTTTAGATTCTTTTTCTAATATATGCATTTAGCACTATAAATTTCCATATCAGCACTGCTTTAGCTGTCCCTGGCAAATTTTGATATGTTGACACTTTGTTTCCATTCAGTTCAATATATTTGGTAAATTTCTCTTAAGACTTACTCTTTAAATCGTGAGTTCAAAGAACAGTTATGTTAAATTTGATGAGGTTCATTTTATGGGCCAGGATATGGCCCACATTGGTATGTATTTTGTGGGCTTTTGAAAAGAGTATGCATTCAGCTTTTGTTGAGTGGAGGGTTCTGTAAACATTGATTAGATCCTGTTGGTTGATGCTGTTGTTGAGTTATTCTATACACTTGACATTTGTCTAGTCCTATCAATTGTTGAGAGGAAGGTATTGAAGTTTCCAACTATAATTTTTGCTGGCTTTGTCTATTTCTCCTTTCAGTTTTTGTTTTACATCTTTTTCAGCATCACATATTGTTCAGCTCTGTTGTTTGAGGCATGCACATTTAAGATTGCTATGTCTTCTTGGTGGATTTACCTTTTTATTTCTGCTCATTTTAATTGCATGTGTCTGTTTTATCTGATACTAACATAGCCAACTAGCCAACTCCTATGTTCTCCTGATTAATATTTGCCTGATATATTACTTTACATTATTTTACTTTCAAACCTCCTATATCACTACACTTAAAGTGAGTTTCATGCAGAGAGCTCATTGTTGGATCAATTTTATCATTCATTCTAAGCAAATCTATGACTTGTAATTGATATGTTTTGACCATTCACATTTAGTGTAACTGATATGTTAGGGCTTAAATCGGCCATTTTATTTTTTATTTTCTGTTTGTCCTTTCTGTTTTTCATTTCTCTGTTTTCTTTTCCTTTCTATGGCTTACAGGGACATTTAAAATTTTTCATTTCATTTATTTGTAGTGTTTTTGAGTATAGCTCTTTGTACAGCTTTTTTAGTGGTTGCTCTAGGCATTTCATTATATGTCATTATAACATCACAATCTAGTGTTGTTGTTACTTCACCAGGTTAAGTCCTTTTACTCTCCCCATTTACATGATTGTCTTAAATACTTTCTCTATATACATGTAGAACCACACCAGACATTGTTACAACTTTTGCTTCAGCTATCAAACATAATTTAGAAAACTCAAGAAAAGGAATGTCTATTTACCCCATGTTTTCGCTTAACTGTGTTTTTTCTCCCTTACTACGTTCCAAGGTTTATTATTTTCGTTCAGTCTGTAGAACTTCTTTTAGTCATTCTTTTAGGGTAAATATCTTCATTTTCCCTTATCTGATTTCCTCTTCATTCCTAGAGGATATTTTCACTGAATATTGTATTCAGGGTTAACAGCTGTTTTCTTTCAACATTTGAAGTATGTTGTGCTACTTCCTTATGGCTTCTATGGTTTCTAATGAGAAATCGGCTGTCATTCCAACTGTTTTCTCCTATAGTTAAGTTGTCCTTTCTTTATTGCTGCTTTGCAGATTTTTTCTTTGTCTAGTTTTTAGAAGTTTGACTATAATGTATGATATGGTTTGGCTGTGTCCCCACCCAAATCTCATCTTGAATTGTAGCTCACATAATTCCCACATGTTGTGGGAGGGACCTGGTGGGAGGGGGTGGTTCCCCCATACTGTTCTCCTGGTAGTGAGTAAGTCTCATGAGATCTGATGTTTTTATAAGGGTTTTCCCTGTTGCTTGACTCTCATTCTCTCTTGTCTGCCACCATGTGAGACATGCCTTTCGCCATCCACCATGATTGTGAGGCCTCCCCAGCCACATGGAACTGTGAGTCCATTAAGCCTCTTTTTCTTTATAAATTGCCCAGTCTCCGGCGTGTCTTTATCAGCAGTGTGAAAACGAACTAATACAATGTTTCTTGTTGTGCATTTTTTAGGGAGGGGGGCGGTTATCTTGTTTGGGCTTTGCTCAGCTTCTTAAATCCAGAGGTGTATGTCTTTTGCCAAGTCTGTAAGTTTTCAGTCATCATTTCTCTAAGTTCCTTTTAGCCCTATCCTCTTTCTTCTCTTTCCAAGACTCTGATGAAATGCACTTAGATCTTTTGTTGTAATTACATAGATCCCTGCATCTTTGTTCACCTTTCTTCTTTCTTTTCTTCCAGACTATTTTCTCTGTTTTATTCTGATTGGATAATTACTATTGTTTCATCTCCCAGTACACTGATTCATTCCTCTCTGTTCCTCCACTTTAGTGTTGAGTCCATCCATTAAGTTTTTATTTTAGTTATTACATTTTGCAATGTTAGAATTTTCATTTGGTTCGTCTTTACATCTTCTATTTATTTGTCGAGGCTATTATTTTATTAGTTTCAAGTGAGCTCATAGTTTCTCACTGAAGCATTCTAAAACTCTTAGACGGCTGCTTTAGAATTTTGTTAGATAATTCAAAGATCTTTGTTATTTTGATGTTTGCATCAGTTGATTGTCCTTTTCTCTTTTTTTGGTGGGGCAGGCGTTAGAGGGAACAGAATTGTGCTCTGTCACCCAGGCTAGAGTGTAGTGGCACAATCTTGGCTCACTGCAACCTCCATCTCCTGGGTTCAAGTGATTCTCCTCCCTCAGTCTCCCAAGTAGCTGTGATTTCAGGCACATGCCATCATGCCCAGCTAATTTTTATTTTTCTATTAGAGGCAGGGTTTCACCATGTTGACCAGGCCAGTCTTGAACTTGTGACATCACATGATTTGCCCACATCAGCCTCCCAAAGTGCTGGGATTACAGACATGAGCCACTGTGCCTGGCCAATTGTCCTTTAATTAAAAAAAAATAGTATTCGATTTGCCTAGTTCTTCATCTGATGAGCAGTTTTAAAATTTGAAACCCGGTCATTTTCAATTTTACTTTATGAGACTCTGGATTGCATTTAAGCCTCTTTTTTTGCCAACTTCTTCTCATACCACTCAAGCAAATGTGTGTGTGTGTGTGTGTGTGTGTGTGTGTATTACTGCCAGGTGGGGGTAGATGTCTAAGTTTCTCTTAAATGTCCATTGATACCTGAGGGATAATGGCTCCTTATTACTGCTAGGGAAGGGTGGGAAGTTCAGCTCCCCATGAGGCCTCCACTGATACCTGCCTGGCAGGGAGGAGTAGGGGTGCCTCACTGAAGATTCTCTGATGTCCTCCACTGACACCATGGTGGGGCCCTCATTTCTAATGGGTGGTGCTGGAAGACCTAACTCTCTACTAGGCCTCCTTAGTATCACCCTAGTAGAGAAGGGATGGGCACATCATTACTGCCAGGTTGAGGTGGAAATTCAGCCTCCCTACATGATCTCTACTGGCACCACCAGGGAAAAAGGCCTCATTACTGTCCAACAGAAATAAAGACCGAGGCTCCCTACTCACCCTCCTCTGACATCATACCAGCATAAAGATTGGGGTGCCTCTTTCAACTTTGCTTTATGTATTTTGAGGTCATTTTTATTAATTTGCACTATTCCTACCCTTAAAAATGCTCTTTTAAAAAATTTTAAGTCTATTTAATTTTTATCTAATTTAAATGCTTTTTCCCTGATCTGTCACTATTTACATTTTTGTCCATTTCAATTTACTACAATTTTAAATTTTTTGAACATGTCTATCCACTTTATTTAATTGTTTGTCTACTTATTTTTGAGACAGGGTTTTGCTCTGTCACCTAGGCTGGAGTACAATGTCATGATCACAGCTCATTGCAGCCTCGACCTCCCATGCTCAAGCGATTCTCCCACCTCAGTCTCTGGAGTAGCTGGGACTACAGGCACATACCACCAGGCCTGGCTAATTTTTGTAATTTTTGTAGAGATGAGATTTCACCATGTTGCCCAGGCTGGTCTCAAACTCTTGAGCTCAAACGATCTGCCCACCCCAACTTCCCAATGTGCTGGAACTACAGGCAGGAGCCACCATGCCCAGCCCACTTAATTTATTTCCCATAATCTATGTGTCTTCTTAATCCATTCTCTGGATTGTTTTTGTAATTGAGTGTTTATATGACATTTTCATATTCTTCAGTTTCCCTTCAACTCTCATTATGTTGACATTATCCAGATTTTCATACTTTCTAAGATTATTATGGATATAATATTTTATTTTCTTCTATCTTAGTAATGCTTTAAAGACAATAGCAGTGATAACAAAAAGCTACCAAAGTATTAAATCACTTTTACTTCATATATTTATTGCAGCTTCTCCTGAAGTTTTCTCTTCACTTCCTTAAGTGCTTTATCCAAAACTCTTTTTGATAATGCTCTATAATGCTCTTTGAGTGGGGATCCTTCTGAGGTCTTACATATGAGAGACTATTCTTATATTCTTATCTAGCTCTCATATTTAAATGACAGTTTGGCTAGATACAAAATTCCAAGGTCTAAATTATTTTTCTTAATTTTTTTTTTTTTTTTTTTTTGAGATGGAGTCTCGCTCTGTCGCCCAGGCTGGAGTGCAGTGGCGCGATCTCAGCTCACTGCAAGCTCCGCCTCCCGGGTTCACGCCATTTTCCTGCCTCAGCCTCCCGAGTAGCTGGGACTACAGGGGCCCACCACGCCCGGCTAATTTTTTGTATTTTTGGTAGAGACGGGTTTCACCTTGTTAGACAGGATGGTCTCGATCTCCTGACCTCGTGATCCGCCCGCCTCGGCCTCCCAGAGTGCTGGGATTACAGGCGTGAGCCACCGCGCCCGGCCTTTTCTTAAATATTTTTACTATCACCATTTTTTAACATTGAGACAGGGTCTCACTCTATCGCCCCAGCTGAAGTACAGGGGCACTATTACAACTCAATGGCTCACTGTGGCTTGGACCTCTCCGGGTTCAAGTGATCCACCTACCTCAACCTTCTGAGTAGCTAGGACTACAGGCATGCGCCACAGTGCCTGGCAAAAAAAAAAAAATCACTATTTCTTAAATTGTTTTTCAAAAACTATCGTATCAGTCTGATCCTGTTCCTCTGTATGTAATCTGCTTTTTTATAACTCTCTTTTCCTTTGAAGCTATTCAATTGAAATATATTTCCCTGTAGGTTTTCTTTATCTATTATTCTAAGGCTCTTTCAATTTGAAGTCTTTCTTCCTTGTATTTTAAATGGTGGGAAATGTATTCCTTCCAAGTTTTCTCTTCATTATTACCTCTCTCTTTTACTGGACTCTTATTAGCCAGAACTTATAACCATTATTTCTTTCCTTCGTAGCTTTTTAAAAAAAAATTTGTACTTTGTTTGTGCTTTGCTTCGTCCTTCTGAGAATTTCCTCAATTCTTTCTTCCCATTCTAATTCCATTTTTCAGTTGTATTCATTCTGCCATTTATCTCATTACAGTTTTATTTCAGCTATCATGCTTTTTACCTAATATAGCTGCTTGAGTATGTTTTTTATTCTTATTTCATATTACTAGTAGTTTCTTTTACTTATGTCTTAGAATTTTTATTAGGCTAATTTTAAATCATTTGTCTTTCTAACAATGCTGCTTCTGATGAACTATGTAATCCAGTGTTTGTTTTTCCTTTGAAATAGTTGTGCTTCTGATAAGACCTGTTAGTTTGAACTGTGAACTCATCTCCCCATGAGGGCATCAGGCAGTGTATATGGGGAGAAGCCAGATTTCAGCCCTCATCAGCGTATTTAGTACAGGGGTACGGGTGGGATGAATGGGACTTAGTGTGGAAAGTTTTCTGATGGAGGCCCCAGAAAACCAAAGTTCATCATCCCTCATTCCACAGAACAGCTCTGGTCAAGATTTTACTGTTTGCCTTCTTGGGATACTATACTAAGAGACATTCCGGCCAGGTGCAGTGGCTCACACCTGTAATCTTAGCACTTTGGGAGGCCAAGGCGGGCAGGTCACAAGGTCAGGAGTTTGAGACCAGCCTGACCAACATGGTGAAATCCCATCTCTGGGATTACAGACACGTACCTGAATCCCAGCTTCTCAGGATGCTGAGGTAGAATTGCTTGAACCCAGGAGGTGGAGGTTGCAGTGAGCTGAGATCGTGCCACTGCACTCCAGACCAGGTAAGAGAGGGAGACGCCATCAAAAAAAAAAAAAGAGACATTCCAATGCTGTAAATTCCCAGATCTGCAAATTTTAAGATGGAAAAAGGAGGTAGAAAAGTTATCCTAGGTTAGTGAATCTACACCTGTTCTCAGTATCTCACAGGATCAAGACTTTTATGCTGCCCTACTCTCATGTTTGAAGCATCAGAGTCACTTCAAGTAGAAGATTGGGCATTATTCATCCCAAAGCAATGTTGGGAGAAGTAAGAGCAAAATTCCTAAATTCCCTTCCTATGTTAACTTCCCACAGAAGTGCTGCACTGCCCCTGGTCTCAGATATGTCTCCCTCTAAGGGCGCGCGCGTGCCCGCGCACACACACACACACACACACACACACACACACAACTTCAAAACAGCTAGTATTACCCCAGTAACTTCCCACAGTTTTCTCCATAATTTGGTATTTTTCCTCTAGGCCATGAGTCTCAATCTTGGCTGTGTGTTAGAATTATTTGGGAGATTTTTAAAAATCCCAATGCCCAAGCCACACTCCTAGACCAATTAATTTAGAAGTTCTTAGGATGAGACTGAAACATCATTTTTTTCTTTTCTTTTTTTTTTTTAAACCATCCCAAGGTCTTCATTTATTTATTTTGCACCTATCATGCCATGAATTCAAGGGGAATAGATTCTAACAGCTCGAGCTCCTTTTCTTTGGTTCTCAGAAAATGTGCTTCTCTGAGCAGAGCAGGCTGGTCCTTTGGTTGAACCTAGATGCCTTTCTCTTTGGCTTCCTTCTTTTTCTGATCATTTTCCTTCTCACATTTCAGGATGCTCTCTCAGCTCTTAGAGTGCTTAATATGCTCAATATGTACATTAATTCTCTTGGCAAGAATCTTTCTCTTGTTTGTTTACAACAATGCCAACAGCATGCTGGGTTACACTGTAGACTCTTTCAGCTTTGCCATGGTAACACTTGTGCAGCATTCCTTTTTGAACAGTGCCCATTCTCTTGATGTCTACAGTATCAGCTTCCTTGTAGATTGGCACTTATGTGGCCAAAGGAACAACCCCATGTTTTCTAAAAGGCTGGAGAAAATACCACACGTGCCTCTCCTCTTTCCCTTCATCTTCATCATTTTGACAAATTACTGGAAGTTGGAGGTTGTGGTTGAAAGCCAGGCATCATTTTTTAAACCTTCTCAGGATATTGCAACATGCGCCGGGGTAGAGAACTGCTACTCTAGCTTCTTTAGGAGGCCCTTGGAGGTAGGAACCAGCAGTTGGGCTACTTTAGCAACTTAGTAGAAACTAAAACCAAAAATGATCTCCCATGGCCAAACATAACAGTAGTTTCTAGCTCTCCAACCTCCCTCCCTGACATCTCCACAGCACTTGGTCTGCCCTCTTGAGATTTTGAGATTCTTTTCTTTTCTTTTTTTTTTTTTTGGAGACAGGGTCTTGCTCTGTCTCCCAGGCTGGAGTGCAATGGCATGATCTTGGCTCACTGCAGCCTCTGCCTCCCGGGTTCTAGGGATTCTCATGCCTCAGCCTCCCAAGTAGCTGAGACTCTAGGCACGCGCCACCACGCCCGGTTAATTTCTGTATTTTTAGTAGAGATGGGGTTTCACCATGTTGGTCGGGCTGGTCTTGAATTCCTGACTTCAAGTGATCTGTCCACCTTAGCCTCCCAAAGTGCTGGGATTACAGGAGTGAGCCACTGTGCACGGCCCTGCCTTCTTGAGATTCTTGTTGAGACTGTACAAGGCGTTGGCTCTTGTCTAATCTTTTGCATTGTTCCTCTGTCTCCTTTCCCATCAACATTCTAAAGTTGGCTGCTTCTCAGTATTCATAATCCATGGTTCCTCTTTCTCTCCAAGAACTCTGCCAGCATGTACATTTATAAAACCACACCTCCAGCCCTAACCACTCTCATGTGTTTTTTCTCTAATACATCTCCATTTGGATGTCATGCTGGTATCTCAAATTCAATATATCGAAAAAGGAACTCATAATTTTTGCATAAAACAGCACCCCCTTACGACTTCCTTTATCAATGTAGCTACCATTTTCAGGATCATTTTTGGTTCTTCCTTCAACAATCTATTTCCAACGTTCAGTTGGACTTTTCTGTACAATATCACTTCTACGTAATTAACATCTTTCAAGTTCAGATCGTAACAATTTCCTGTCTGGATTATTGAATCAGCCTCTTGCTCAATATCCCTCACTTTGTTACTCCCTATCACAAAGTCATCAATACACCACTGTCAGTTTAATATAGGATACAATTGCAATCATGTGACTTACAACTTAGTGCTCAAAACCCATCACCAAAGTGCAAAGCCCCTGGTATCCAATGCCCTTCAGTATGGCCCAAACTATTTTTCTGACCATGCTTGCACGTATTCCTCCACACTAGATAGGACGTTTTTTCTTTTTGAAATGGAAAGAATATAAACTTTGAATCAGACAGATTTGGTTTTAAATTCCAATCGGCTACTACTAACTTGGATAAGTTTCTAAAACAATATGAGCCTCAGTTTCCACAATAACAACAAAAATATGTAAAATATTATGTATTAGTAAAAGATAAAAGGTGAAAAAAACAGACATTAATTGTTACTAGAACTGTTTTGTATAAATTCTAGTTTTTGTTTTTTTTTTCTTGTTTTGTTTTGTTTTGAGATGGAGTCTCACTCTGTCACCCCAGGCTGGAGTGCAGTGGCACAATCTTGGCTCACTGCAACCTCCAATTCCTGGGCTCAAGCCATTCTCCTGCCTCAGCCTCCCAAGTAGCTGGGATTACAGGCCCCTGACCACGTGTGGCTAATTTTTGTATTTTTAATAGAGACAGGATTTCATCATATTGGCCAGGTTGGTCTCGAACTCCTGACCTCAGGTGACCTGCCCGCCTCGGCCTCCCCAAGTTCTGGGATTACAGGTGTGAGCTACCGCGCCCAGACTAAATTATAGTATTATGTTTTTTTGTCAGATCCTAAACTTCCCTGCTGCACCTGGACATTTTTGTTGCTGTTGTTGTTTTGTGCCTTTTTTGTTTTGGTTTGGTTTTTAGTCTTTGTATACGGCTGTTTCTCCTGGCTATGCTCTATATCAAAGGTTGACAAACTATAACCTACAGACCTACTTTGGGCTTAACCCAGACATATCTATTCATTTAAATATTGTCATTAAGTATGCTACAACAGCAGAGGTGAATAGTTGTGACAGAGACCATATGGCCTGCAATGCTTAAAAATTTTGCTATCTGGCCCTTCACAGAAAAAGTTTGCCCACCCCTGCTCTAGCCTCTCTTTCTTTACTCACTCTATAGTATCTCCCCAGGTATCCTGGGTTTAAAATATATCCACAAATCCTCCAACAAAACTAACTTCAAAAGGTGGAGCCCCCATCCCTTGAATATAGGCTGGAATTCGTGACTTGCTTGCAACAAGTAGGACATGGCAGAGGTGTCAGTGCGTGAATTCTTAGACTAGGTCATAAAGGGCACTGTGGCTTCCACTTTGCTCTTTTGAGATCACTAATTCTGGAAGAAGCCAACCCCCATATCATAAAGACACTCAAGCAGACTGTGGGGAGTCCCACATGGAGAGGAGCTGAGGCCTGCTGTCAACAGCCAGCACCAACTTGCCAGGCATGTGGGAGCCACCTTAGAAGCTGATACTGCAGGCTTGGTCAGTCCTTTAGAGGAACTTGCTGACTTGTAAGCCCAGTCTACATCTTGGCTCAAGCCTCAGAACAGACCTTAAGCCAGAACTATCTGGATAAGCCACATTCCAAATACCTGACCCACAGAAACTGAGGATAATAAATACTTAATGTTGTTCTAAGCCACTTAGCTTCAGGTTAATTTTAATTTCTTACACAGCAATTGATAACTAATACATAAGAAACTCTTCATTTACCATCCACTGACCAAAGACTCAAATATACAACCAGAGCCTGGACCTCTCCTATGACCTCATACCTTCATATATAACAACCTATTCCACGTCTGTTCCTAGAGATCTCAAAGGCATCTAAAACCCAACATGTGTGAGACTTTGGTCTCTTTCCCTCAGACAGGATCTTCCTCCAATATTCCCTATCCCAGTTAATGGCATAATGAGCTTAATCCATAAACTACAACTCTGGCCATCTGTGATACTTCTTTGTCCTTCACACCCTATATTCAACCCATTATCAATTTCAGTCAAATTAACTAATACGTAGTTTTTAAATCAGGATGTTACCCTCCAGCAGTACTATAGAGATGCTGTTTCATTGTCTCAAGCATCTGCTGATCATGAGAAGTCTTGTGTAAGAGCGTCATTCTTTGAAGGTAATCTATCTTTCCATCTGATAGCCTTTGATGTTTTCTGAATAACCTTGAGCCTAAACCTGGGTTTGCTTTTATTCATCCTAAGACTTGGTGTGATCTTTACAATCTGAAGACATATAGCTCTTCAACTCTCAAAAAACTCCATTGTCTCCCTAAATATTGCCTTTTGATTGTTGTCACTATTCCCTTTATAACAGTTGGGGTCCAGTCAGACATTCCGGTTATTTTAATGGACAAAAATTAACCTAAAGAACTATTAATCAGGTAAAGGGCAAAAAGAGGGCATTGAGGCATGGAAGGAACTGCAGAAGGATGCTACCCCACTAGGGTTAAGGGAATAAAAGGATGATGTTAGAATTACTAACATTTAGAAACTTGGAGGAAGGGCCCTGCAGAATTGAAATTAATACCTTTGAGCAGAGTCTGCTGGTTTGTTGGTACTAGTGTTTCTGAGGGACACAATGAGGTTGGTTATGCAAGTTTTGGAACAACAGCAAATCAAAATAACTGCTGCTACCAGAATGAATTCCACTACCAAGACAGGCATTAAATGTCATTCCTAAGGCACTCGTCTACTCTCAGAACTCAATAGATTGAATCTTCAACTTGCAACAATGGCTTTGTTTTTGACACGTGTCAATTTCCCTTTTGCTTTCCAGCTCAGCTATATATTTTAAGCATGTCTATGTATTTGCAGCAGATAGAAGTGATTCCCTCCACCAGCTTAGTCATTTCTCAAGAGTTTCTGTCCACTTCTCTTCATCTCCATGGTGTATTACCCTAACCCAAAACATTATCATTTCTTCCCCAGACTACTAGTACCATCTTCTAACTTGTCTACCTGCCTTCATTCTAACAAGTCCACCATCTTTTCTCCACCCTGCAGCGAATGTTTTCTAAACACCAATCTAAGAACATTATCTCTTGGATGGGCATGGTGGCTCACGCCTGCAATCTCAGCACTTTGGGAGGCCGAGGTAGGTGGATCACCTGAGGTCAGGTGTTCGAGACAGCCTGGCCAACATGATGAAATCCTGTCTCTACTAAAAATATAAAAATTAGCTGGGTGTGGTGGCGTGTGCCTGTAGTCCCAACTACTCGAGAGGCTGAGGCTGGAGAATCACTTGAACCCGGGAGGCAAAGGATGCAGTGAGCCAAGATCATGCCACTGCACAGCAACCTGGGTGACAGATTGACATTCTATCTCTAAAAAAAAAAAAGAACATTGTTTCTCATTTAAGTCCCTTCCCATTGCTCTTACAATAAACATAAACATGTTGCATATGTCCAACAAGGCATTGTATGTACTGACCCAGTGCCATCTTGCATTGTGCTCCTTCTTTTCTGTGTTTTCTGGCCATTCTGGCCTCCTTTGCTATTTTCAAATAGGACAAAGCCTTTGTATGTGCTGATGCTCCCTGTCTGCATCAGTCCTCTTCCCAACTCTGCCCATTTAATCATCACTCATCCTATAGAAAACAAGTCACATTCCTCCAAGAAGCCTTCCTTGCCCTCAGACTAGGTCAGCACTCTATCTATATGGTCTCATGGTCTTGGATAGATTTCTTTTACACAATGTGTCATGGATTATTTGGTAAAGCCTCCTCTTTGGGGCTATAAACTCCAAAAGAAAAGAGGCATAGCATCCTATGCAAGCATCCTAGCAAGAATTTCTGCCACACAATAAACATGTAATAGCTCTTTCTAGAATGAATAAATGAGCCATATTGAATGTTGATTGAATTTCAACAAGCTTTGCAGAAATCAGCCTATAATGATTATCCCTTTCAGTGGGCTTCTGACACTTGTAATTCATCTGACTTATTTCCTTACTTTTCTGCCATGGGCCTGGTAGTCTCAGCATATTATTGATTAAGGTCCAGGGCCTCTATGTTGTTTTCGAATTCCCAGTGTCTAGCACAGTGTCACTGAAATAGCATGCAACCAACACATTTTTATTACTCATGATAATGATTAAGAACTTAGTGCCATTATAGTTAATGTAGTAAAATTTTGTGAATTCAATAATGTCCCTAAGTAGTATACAACTTTGAAAGCACGCTCTTCTCAAGTAATTAAATGTTATAATTATCTAACACATTATTATTCTATGTAAAATTTCAGAGATGTTAGTTCATTATTTCCAGCCCTTTATATTTTAAATTAATGATATAGTAATTTTTAAAAAACAAACTTTTGCTTTACTTTAGCTGAAGACACAAATGTCTTCAGATGGCGCTCAAAATGCTTTAAATTACACAGATGTGGTAAGCACACAGTGAAATCTTAGAAAGGCCCCAAAGAATTCCCTATGGATGATACATGAGCCAAGGACATGACATTCATCTTGGAGGATATTTCTCCCTTTGAATACGTTTGATAAAATGCCTTTTTTTATTCCCACTTTGACCTTAAGCACTTAGAAATCATTTGTTTTACAAAAGCCCCGTGGTCTAAGATTATGGCAACCAAAATAGTGACTTCAGTCTTATATTTCAGTTATGCATGGTTCCTGACTTTAGTTTAAGAGAGAGATTTTACATAAAAGTTTTTAGATAGATTTCACTCCTGTGCCTTTGTTGGTCTTTTCTGTACTTCTACGAAAAACAGCTTTGCAGTTTCTATGCTGGCTTCAAGCACGATACTATAGCTCCACAACCTTGTCCAACTGTTAGAATCATCCAGTTTTATAGCAGATGGACACAGATGTTCACTCACCCAGGTTCTGAGTTTCAGCAATCTTCTCATCTTTGCCATTTTTATGAAATAAGTTTGTTGTATTTTAGCACCCAAGCACCATAGTATCTTATACCTTACTTTCAGGAAGAGGCTCTCAAACATCTCCTGGTATTATGTTTATGATTCTTTGCCACCAGGTTTTTAGGCTTGTTGCAGCATGATTTACACTGCAGACCTCCCTAAATTTAGTTAACTTTCATTCGTCATCACCATTCAGATATTTTAATTTGGTATATCCAGGAGGCATAATAGCCAATGCTTTGCCAGAGAGCTATAAATATTAGTATGAATTTTACATTTCCACTTGACAGTAAGAGTGTCTCAATTGATAGTGATCTTATGACTTCTTGTCAGCGTACCAAATATATCAACAGGTCTTGTCATGAGTTTTCCAGACATTTATAAAATCATGAAAGTTTTTCACACTGAAATGAGAAAATATCACACACAAAAAATATTATTTTTTTAAGATTTTTATGTAAAATATAGTAAGATTGTAAATTTTATGTTGCATACAATGTTTATTACATGGGAACTTTGTACATTTATGAAATTATTTACTACTTATTTATAAATGTATAAAGAAACATTTAGCAACAATTGTGTTCTCAATTCTTTTGAAGTCTGTCGACTTATGTCTATTTTTTCTAGAGGATTATTCCATGTTTCTGTCTAGTCTGGCATTTTACTACATATGCACTCTTTTCATAGAACTAGTGATGTCCATTTGTCAGCCTCAAATACATACAAATTGCTGTCTTAAACCAGATGATTGTTTTTGCAAAACACAGACGTACAAAAGAATGGTCCTTTTGTAGAAATTGATCTAAATACTTTAAAGCTTGTTTCAAGGGTGTGAAATTTTGGTTAAGCTGGCCCAGAAAAATATTTTTCACATCAACCTAGGTCATGATCATACTTATTTTATGTAACATCAAGCCTACAGAATGTGTTTTCCAGTGACCATCACTAATGGACATTATCTGGTATTTTAATTTTTTCCAAGGCTTTTCTGTGTATAATGAAAGAGAGGAGTCCCATTAAACACAACATTTAAAAATAAGTTAACTCTATATTAGTGAAAAACAGATTATTAAAAAGAATTAGTAGTACGTCAATTAAAAAACATTTTTAAAAGTTTTTTTAAAAAGAATTAAATTCTGTCAAATTCAGCCTGAAATTTGAACACAGAAATAAGAACAGCAGGATTTTCACTGGAAGATGCATCATTCTGATGTTAGTGGCCAAACCAGATGCCAGGAAAGCAGTGCCTCTCTCAAATTCTCTTAAGCACACATGAGAGTTCAGCCTTCTTCTTGATGTCATCCAGCTCCTAGAGAAGTTTTGCTAGTGTTCCTTCTGAAAATATGGGGCAGGAGAGGAAGTCAAGGTCACTATCACCACAAAGTCCTGAAGCCAGGTAGTTATCAACCTTGAAATGACCCTCAGCAAAAACTAGTGGCTTGAATGTCCTCTATGAAGCCGTTCTTTGTTTGTTTTTGTTGTTTTGTTTTGTTTTTGAGATGGAATCTCACCCTGTCACCCAGGCTGGAATGCAGTGGCATGATCTCGGCTCACTGCAACTTCCACCTCCTGGGTTCAAGCAATTGTCCTGCCTCAGCCTTCCAAGTAGCTAGGATTACAGGCACCCTCCACCACACCCAGCAAATTTTTGTATTTTCAGTAAAGACGGGGGTTTCACCATGATGGGCAGGCTGGTTTCGAACTCCTGACCTCAAGTAATCTACCCGCCTTGGCCTCCCAAAGTGCTGAGATTACAGGTGTGAGCCACCATGCCCAGCCTATGAAGCCTTTCTTGACTCTTCTGAATACACGTGGCCACTCTCTTCCTGAACTGCCATTGTACCCTGTAGAAACCATTATTGGGACATCTATGAGACTCTTTTTCATGTATGTATATACTTGTCTGTTTCTTCTACTGTACCATAAAACCTGTGTTCCCAGGAATTCTGTGGCTTTTCTCTCTATCACTCCACACAATATCTAGCACTCAGTCAATACTCATTATGTTTGTTGACAAAAACATTCTTCTGGACATGTTCATAGAACGAACACAGTCTTTAGCAGCAGTACACTCTGCAAAGAACTGTGAAAAGGGAGTCATTGGATTTACCAAACTAGAACCACTCATTTTGAGCAAAAAAATCTCTGACTCAATGTGAGGCAGGGCTGCAAAAGTTGAACAGCAACAGTTATCATTCACCCAGCACCTCAAGCCTTCACACTGTAATCACATCGATTAGCTGAACATTGGCATCAAAGAAAGGGTCAGTATATTTTTTGTTCAAGCTTTTGTCCATATACAGAAGCTGGTGCCAGATTACTTCAGTGTTTAGTGATTTTAATTTTCTGTGAAATTTGGCTACACAACTTGTGCTTCTCCCAGTTTATGTGCTCTGTACTGTCAAATATGATACACTCAGAAAGCACATTCCTTTATCATTTTCCTCTTACAAAAAGAAAACTGGAAAAAAATATATTATTTGCCTTTAAATGGAAAGATATTTCATTTTCCAGATGGATGCTGGTACTTCAGGAAATATTAGAGATAGCTTGTTGAAATTTTTAGAAGTGATCCTGTTGTCGTGAATTTTACACTCCTGGTCAAGCTGTCATCACTACCAAAGCATTTCCTTAACTACCTACATATGCCCACTTCTTTAAGAAGAAACAGAGTGATGCTAACTTTCCTGAATTTTCATACACATTTGAATTTGTATATGTCAAATCTCAGATTGTCAAAACTTGAAGCATGGAAGTTTGCTCCTGGAACACCAAATGTATATGAAATTCCACCTGTGATGTCCTCAACTTGTTAACAACCCTAACTACTTCACCAACCTCTAGGAACTTTTTTTCAGCAGGATGTAGTAGTCACAGACAAGAAATGAAGGCGAGATTTTTTCTAGATAAATTTAGCTGGGGAATAAGGAAAATATGATCTAATAAAGGAAACCTCCAGGTAAATTCAAGAGAGTGAATTATATGGGAGTTGGAAAACCGATTGCCAAAGATTCTTCCTTTAAGTAGAGGTTGTGATAAAATACATTTTGATGTCTATTTCTAATGAAAATGTGAAACAGACATCAATTTTTCCATCCCAACTGGGCTTCCTCCAAATATGCTGCCTTCTCCCTAATGAGTTGGAATAGTGTGCACCGTAAAATAGTACAACACATCCAGAAATGCTGACATTTCATTTTTAATTGAAATCAAATAGAAATAGTTCCACTGGGAAACAAGAAAGTAAAGCAGGCTTTTGATAGAAATTAATAGGAAAGGGACGGAAATACTATTCTCTGTCATAAAATAGTCTACTATGGAAGGCTGCCAGTCCTCTTGCCTGAATCTATCTCCAGGATTACATTCAGTGGAAACACATCTTATGAAGGTGGAACGAGAAATCATATTTGGATGGATGTATCAAATAAAAGAAATAAAAAATACTTCCTTTCTTCTATTTTTAAAAAATCATAGGAATATAGAGTTCAAGGAAAATTTGAATTTTACTGCAAAAACAATGATAACAAAAACAAAAGAGTTCATATCATCGACAAAATATTTACAAAAATATACCATAAAATACATTCTTCGGGAGGTAAAATAAATTTACATTACTGGGACTAAAATTCTCTCAATGGTGAGACAACTTTCTTTTAAAAACAGTTTTATAGCAATACTTACAGCAGTGGTACTTTTAAGAGTTGTAGCTTGGCTGGGCGCTGTGGCTCACGCCTGTAATCCCAGCACTTTGGGAGGTTGAGGCGGGTGGATCACAAGGTCATGAGATCAAGACCATCCTGGCCAACATGATGAAACCCCATCTCTACTAAAAATACAAAAATTAGCCGGGCATGGTGGTGTGCACCTGTAGTCCCAGCTACTCGGGAGGCTGAGGCAGGAGAATCACTTGAACCCGGGAGGCAGAGGTTGCAGTGAGCCAAAATCACGCCACCGTACTCCGGCCTGGGTGATAAAGCAAGACCCCATCTCAAAAATAATAATAATAAAAAACAGTTGTACCTTGAGCAGCAACAATAAACATTAATGAAGATTAACATTTGTATAACTGTATTTAGATTATGAAATATTTGTATAAGATTTTTAATAATTGATACTCCAAACTATTATGAAAATTCCTTCAACTTTCAAAAAACAATACTTTATTCTCCAAAATATCAGACTTTGAATATAAAAAGCCATGATTTTTAAGAAAATATTTATCTCTGTGGTCATAATTTCTAGGAACAATCTGTAGTACTTTGTACCAAAAAAAAGTCAGTTATTTTTATAGAAGTCATTCCAAGACATTATTGAGTGAGGACTGGTACTAGGATGAGGAAGGGTCAGGCATTTGACACTGAAGAGTTTGTGGCATGTTGCAGAGAGATACTTAAAAAGATAAATGCCAAAATGGTATGATTGATACCTAGTATACCTGACATAGGGACAAAGTGCGTTTTAGAGGCTATCTCAAGGAGTCAGGTAGTAAATGAAAGGAAGGTAAGAACATAGGTAGAGGGAGAGCTGCCTGGAGAAAGAGTTGGTTGGTTTGTTTTCAGAATGTAGAAACTTGCACAGGTGGACAAGTGGAGTCAAAGAAGAGGAGGAAAGTTTGAGCTTCAGGAGAGAAAAGGGATAAGTGATGGATACATATGGGTATTTTTTTTTTTTTTTTTGATCTGGGTCTTTCCACAACTTCTCCCTGGTGACCCTGACTGATTTCTTGGGCTACCTCAGATATAAGAAGTCATGTTTATTAGAACTGATCAAAATAATATGTGGTATGTTTTTTTAAGGACTGAAGCCCAGATGTTCCCACTCTTCCAGAATACTTAACCATGCACTGACTTCCTGAGGGCCACCAGGCATTTAGGGAGATGCCCAGTGAGAGGAAGGCAGCCTTGTGTTCCTTATTATAATGAGACCTTTCTCTGAAATGATTAAATAATCTACCTTGTAATAAAAACTGCTGATTCTTCATGGAGGTCTCTTCAAATACAATAATCTGTGAAAATTCTGCCTACAGAATTTTAAGAAAAACCAAGAGTACCAATTAACTTAAAAAATTGTATAAAATTAATGATGAAAACAATGACCATTAACAAAACACAAATATAAAAACACCTTTATTCCTCACTCTAATACTAAAACTTCACAAAATTAATATCTAACTTACCTGATGAAAGCAATTTAATAAATTCTTTGGATAATTCTAATAAAAATAAGAAAGGTATTACCTCAGTCTCAAATTTGCCACAATTAAAGAGATACTCTTTTGAATTGGGAAGTTTCTCTCTAAAGAATTTTCCTCTTCTAATAAAGGATATTGCAATATGCTCTGAATAGATGTTTAAAATCTCTCTCGTAAGTTCTGGAAATCTCTCTCATTGAAACAGTCCCAGCTTGACAGCCCTGCAATAACCATTAAATATTAAAATAACATTAAAAAGCAACTGCTCAGCTCATGGAGCTAGTTGCAAAACTCCTATTCACATTAATGGGACTCACATAGCTAAATCCCCATGTGCTGTACCAAAAATTTATACCCAAGGATCCAAGAATCAGGCGCCGTAAAGAAAATGATGGATTCATTTTCAAAAAAAATAATCGATCCACTACCAAACAAATTATCATTATTCATGGAATTTCAGTCACATAATTATTCTAAAAACCAGACTAAGATTAAACAGCATCCAATTTTGCATTCACATCGTATTCATTTGTGATGTAATAAAATTCATACTTCTATTGCAAGATGATTTGAATGTTGTAAAAACATATATAAAGTTTAAAAAATGTGTCTTATTTACAAACATATCCTAAAGCCAAAATGTAATTCTAGATACATTTTCTGTTTATTATTTCTGTAGATACTATGATCACAAAGCTTAAGCTTAAGAACTATTTTTGTTGTTCTTGATGTATGTTAAATGTAAAGGGGAAAAAAGTGTCAATAACTAATAGTGTTAATATTTAAAGTTACGTGGTGATCTAAACTTCTAAAGTAAGAGAAGTTGAAAACTTCTCAACTTCCAAACTAAGACAAGTCACTTAAATTTCCAAATTCACAATTTTATTAGCTATAAAATGAGTGAGATGGACTCGGGGATCTTTTATGTTTGCCAGTCTATGGACTTCTTTTGTAACAACTAATTTGGTTCACATTGCATCTGGTTAGATTTTCCCATTTCTCCCACTCCCACCATCTCCACAACACACACACACACTCACACACACATACAGGAGAAATAAGTTTTTAAATCTGATACAGAACTCTCGTAGAAATTCATGTATAATATTCTGTGAAATTCCTATTGGTCAATCAAAGTATTTGCCAGAACTGAAAGAGGCCTAGAGAATGAGAAAGAGAGGTAACACTGTTTTGTGGAAAGAGCACTTGGATGGAAAATTTGGAGACACACTTTCATCAGCAACCAACTCTATGACTTTGGGCGGGTCACTTGCTTTCTCCAAATTGCAATTTCATTCAAAGCAGTAATTAGATAAGATGGTGACTAAGTGCATGTCCAACTCTGAAAGTGGATGCCTACAACTAAAATATCACTATTATGATAAACTAAACAAGGCAGTTACTCTTTTTTTTTTTTTTTTAATTGAGTCTCGCTCTGTTGCCAGGCTGGAGTGCAGTGGTGTGATCTCAGCTCACTGCAGCCTCTGCCTCTTGGGTTCAAGCAATTCTCCTGCCTCAGCCTCCAGAGTAGCTGGGACCACAGGCATGCACCACCACACCCAGCTAATTTTTTATATTTTAGTAGAGACAGGGTTTCACCATGTTGGCCAGGATGGTCTCGATCTCCTGACATCCTGATCTGCCCACCTTGGCCTCCCAAAGTGCTGGGATTACAGGCGTGGTCTACCACGCCCAGCCACAGTTACTCTCAAGTCTACATAAAAGAAAAGAAGAGGGTGTGTGCGTGTGCGTGTGTGTGTGTGTGTATGTAATCTTGAAGGGTGAGGGCTAAAGATAAAGTGAATGTAGACCATTTTGGACATTCAATAATAGTATATATATATATATATGTGTGTGTATGTGTGTGTGTGTGTGTGTGTGTATCAGGCAGTACCCCATATACCAGGCAGTACCCCATAAGTTTAAAGAAGGTAACTTTTTATTACTTAAAAAGAAAACGATATGTTAAATATTTTCTAATCTTTTTGAGCACTTACTCTGCTTTAGGCCTGAATCTAATAGTACTGCAGATGCTATTTCATTTATTCCTATGAACCCTATGAGGAGTTGCTATAATTATCCCCATTTTCTAGATGAAAAAATGAAGGCCTGGAGACCTGTGTCCCACAGCTAGTGTAACACACTGTCCCACAGCTAGTATATGAAGAAATGTAAGATGGAGCCTGGGTTATGTTCCATGAAGAGTCATAACCTTTTAGAATCAACATTATAGATAACTAAGCTCTGATTTCTTTATTTTTAAAAGCATTTTTGGTATTACTACCAGATCACAATAGCTGATTGTGCATACTATTGGCCCACTCTATCAACAATAATATTTTTCTTTCAACCACTGCAAAAGTGATATTATAATGTTCTAAGGAAAATCACATTGTTTGGTACATAGATGTTTGTTGCAAGAAGGAAGGAGAACCCCTGTTCCCAACCAAGATGGAAGGGTATGGGCTGGATTTACCCAACCACCTATAAGAACAACAACAAAAAACAAACAAACAAACAAAAAACTGGACAAAACATATGAGATCATAGTTTCACTTTGCTGGGCAATGGACAACAAAGACTACTGATCATTAAAAGATAAGAAACAAGCAAGGTGAGTCCTATGATTGCCCAGCCTAATAGCTTAACAGAGTTTCAGGTCTGCAGTGCAGGAAGGTAAAACCTAAGCAGAACTCAGTAGGCTCTCTGAGTTGAGACAGAGTTATTGAAAATCGGGAAGACCAAAGCCACATGAATTCACAGAACAGAGAATCAGACCAAAAGTACTACAGAGAACTACAGTAGGACACTCTTGAATATTTAGCAAAGTACTGAGAAGCACATGTAATGAAACAACCTATGGCCCAGGAATGAACCATTTGAAAGGATTAGAAGGAACATTAGTCAGTACTCTCACAAGACCAGAAATAGTGTCTATAACCACCAGCCAGTCTAAAGAAACCTCATAATTTAGAGGATAATGGGCAGAGTATTAATAAGGGTCTTGCATTGTTAGTCAGAAATATTAGCTCTCAATTAAGCACAGATTTGGTCCCACTTAACAAATTTTAAAAGTTAAGTCCCTGTATTAGAGAATTTCACACTGCTATAAAGAACTGCCCGAGATTGGGTGACTTATAAAGGAAAGAGGTTTAATTGACTCACAGTTCAGCATGGCTGGTGAGGCCTCAGGAACCTTACAATCATGGTGGAAGGTGAAGAGGAAGCAAAGCACCTTCGTCACAAGGTGGCAGGAAGAAGAATTCATGCAGGAAGAACTACCAAACATTTATAAAGTGATTAGATCTCATGAGAACTCACTGTCACGAGAACAGCATGGAGGAAACCACCCCACAGTTCAATCGCTTTCACCTGGTCTCTCCCTTGGCACGTGGGGATTATGGGAATTACAATTCAAGATGAGATTCGGGTGGGGACACGAAGCCTAACCATATGAGTCCTCCAGGATCAAACTGTTTCCAAATGATGTAACCATACCCCAGGGAAGGACAAAAGCTTACGAAGGTCTATAGGTATACAAAAACATCCAGCACCCAGCTAAGTAAAATTCAAGATGCCTGAAATTGGAACAAACATGACTAGGTATGTCAAAAAGCAAGAAAATATAACAAATAAATAGGAACAAAAAAAATTAAGTAATTGGAACTGATTCAGAAGTGACACAGATGATAGAATTATAATACAAAGACATTAAAACACTTTTTTAAAGCTATATCCCATTTCTTCTAAAAGTTAGACAAAGACATAGAAGGGATATGTATATATTTTCAAAGAACCAAATCAAACTACTAGAGCTGAAAACAACAATGTCTGAAATTAATGGTAGATTAGGCATTGTAAAAGAAAAGAGAAAAGATTTATGATCTTGAATGTACTGCAATAGAAACTATCCAAAATAGAGCATACAAAGAAAGAATAAAAGGCACAAATTACCAGTATTAGGAATAAGAGGATGACAGCACTACATATTCCACAAATATCAAAAGGAAAATAAGCTAATATTATTAGCAGTTTTATGCCAATAATTTTGGCAAGTTAGAGGAAATGGGTTAGGATTTCTCAAAAGTTACAAATGACCAATGCTTCCTAAGAAGAAATAGATAAGATGATCTGAATATCCCTGTACATATTAAAGATAGAGAATTTGTACTTTAAAACCTCCCTAACCTCACCACCAAAACAAACAAACAAACATAAAACAACCCAAAACAAAAAACCCAAAACCACAGGACCACAGGTCCAGATAGTTTTGCTAGTGAATTCTATAAAACATTTAAATTCTATAGGAAGGAATAACCTTCATCACATTCCATGAATCCAGCACTGCTCTGATACCAAAGCCAGACAAAGACATTACAAGAAAAAAAGAACAAACTAAACCCAAAGTTAGCAGAAGGAAGAAAACCTTAAAGATTAGACCAGAATTAAACACAATAAAGAATAGAGGTCAGGTAAGACAACTCATACCTGTAAACCCAGTACTTTGGGAAGTTGAGGCAGGAGGATAACCTGAGCTCATGAGTCTGAGACCAGCCTGGGCAACATGGCAAGACTGTTTCTAAAAAAAAAAAAAAAAAAAAAATGTAATTAG
>NW_012111808.1:2936601-2953707 GCF_000951035.1 Colobus angolensis palliatus | reverse complement strand
ACGTTATGCACATGTACCCTAGAACTTAAAGTATAATAAACAAAAAAAGAAAAAGAAAAAAAAAAGAAAACAAACAAAAAAAAGGAAAAAAGATAAAGAAAAATTGTAGAAAAATACCAATGAAACTGAGTTGATGTTTTAACAAGATAAAATTGACAAACCCTTAGATAGACTAGCAAAAACAGAGGAATCTCAAATAATGTCAGAAATTAAAGAGGAGACATTACAACTGATACAAAGAGATACGAAGAATCATAAAAGACAGTTATGAACAAGTATATATCAACAAATTGGATAATCTTTAAGAAATGGGTAGATTCTTAGAAATGTAAGGATCACACACTAAGACCAAATGAGATTTATCCCTGGGATGCAAGGATGGCTCAACATATGCAAATCAATTAATATGATAGATCACACTAACAGAATGATGAATTTTAAAATCATGTGATCATTTCAATAGATGCAGAAAAAGTATTTGATGAAATTCAAAACTTTTGTAAAATAATGAATACTATAACTAAATAATTATACTATCAAAAAGCTAAGTATAGAGGGGATTTGCCAAAACATAATAAAGGCCATAAATGACAAGCCCACAGCTAACATTGTACTCAGTGGTGAATAACTGAAAGCTTTTCCTCTAAGATTAGGACTAAGAAAGGATGCCCAGCAACAGTAATTAAAACAGTATGGTACTGGTATAAAAAAGATCTATAGACCAACATAACAGAAAGCCTGGAAATAAAGGTATGCATATACAGTCAACTGATCTTTAACAAGGGTGCCAACAAAGCACAGTGGGGAAAGGTCAATCTCTTCAACAAATGATGTTGGGAAAACTGCATATACATATGCAAAAGAATGACTTTGGACCATTACCTTACACAGGAAAATCAATTAAAATTGATTTAAGATTTAAATGTGATTTTTCAGCCCCTAAAATTTTACAAATTCATAAACTATAAAATGCCTAGAAGAAAACGTTGGAGAAAGCTTCATAATATTGGTCTTAGCAATGATTTATTAGATATGACAGCAAAACACAAGCAGCAAAAGCAAAATTAGACAAGTAGAACTACATAAAACTAAAAAGTTTCTGCACAGCTAAGAAAACAACAAAATGGAAAAGCAACCTACCGAATGGTATAAAATGTCTGCAAACCATATATCTGATAGAAGGTCAATATAAAAAGTATATAGGGAACTCCTGCAACACAATAGCAAGAAAAAGTACTTTTAATGGACAAAAGACTAGATAGACATTTCTCAAAAAGAGACATATAAATGGACAACAGGTATATGAAAGATGCTCAACGTGACTAGTCATCTAGAGAATGCAAATGAGATATCACCTCACACCTGTTAGGATGGCAATTATTAAAAAAAGAAAAGATAAATGTTGGTGAGGATGTGAAGAAATTGGAACCCTTGCGCACTGTTGTTGGGATTGTAAAATGGTGCAGCTGCTATGGAAAGCAGTATATAGACTCCTTAAAGAATTAAAAATAGAACCACCATATGATCCAGTAATCCCACTTCTGGTATATATCCCAAAGAATTGAAATCAGAATCTGAAATTGATATTCAGTCTCCTATGTTTATTGCAGCATTATTCACATTAGCCAACACATCAAAACAACCTTAATCTCCATCAATTGATGAACAGATAATGTGGTATATACACCATGGAATATTATTCAACCTTAAAAAAAATTCTGTCGTGTGTGACCACATGGATGAACCTGGAGGACATTATGCTAAGTGAAATAAGCTAGTCACAGAAGGACACATACTTCATGACTCAACTTATATAAAGTATCTAAAATGATTACATTCATAGAAGCAGAGAGTAGAATGATGGTTGCCAGAGTCTGGGAAGGAAAGAAATGGGGAATTGATGCTCAGTGGGTACAAAGTTTCAGCTATGCAAGATGAACACGTTCTGGAGATCTGTTGTATAACGTTGGGTTTAGAGTTTACAATAGTCTATGTGCACTTAAAAACTTCTTTAAGAGGGTAGGTTTTATGTGAAGTTTTCTTAACACAACAACAACAACAACAAAGCTAAAGACCAATATGCTTCATGAACACAGATATAGAAGTTCTAAACAAAATTTTAGCATATCAAATTCAACATTACACAAAATGGACAATATATCATGATCCAGTGGAGTTAATTCCAGGAATTCAAGGCTGGTTTATCATTTGAAAATCAGTCAATATAATTCACCATATTAAAACCAGAATTTTAAAGAAAATTCATTTGATGTTGACAATTCCAACATCTTTTCCTAACTAAAACTCCCAGCAAACTAAAAATAGGAGAAGACTTCCGCAATCTGATAAAGGGTATTCATGGAAAAGTCTACAGCTAACATCATACTTAATAGCGAAGGACTGAATGCTTTCCCTCTAAAATCAGGAAAGAGGTAAAGATGGTCTGGATATTTTTATTCAATATTGCATTTAAGGTTATAGCCAATGTAAGAAGGCAAGGAAAGGAAAGAAAGACATCAAGAATGGAAATGAAGGAGTAGAACTGCTTTGTTCTAAAGACATAATCACCTATGTAGCAAATCTGGTGGAATCTTAAAAAAAAAAAATAAACAAGTTTGAGTTTAACCAGGTTTCAGGATACAAAATAACTTATGTAAAAATTGGCTACATTTCTATATACTAAGAACAATTAGAAATTTAAATTTAATAAAGTCTATATGTATAGATATATCTAACAAAAATATGCAAGTGTTGTACACTGAAAACTAGAAAACATTGCTGAGAAAAATTAAAGATCTAATTAAATGAAGAGATATAGCCTGTTCATTCATCCAAGACCCATACTGTTAACATGTCAATTCTCCCCACATTAATCTATACATTCAACATACTCCCAGTGAAAATCTTAGAAGGCAATATAGAAATTGACAAAATATTTCTAATTTATTATCAAGTCACTAAGGTATTGACCACAATGCAGGCAAACAGATCAAAAGAACAGAGTTGGGGGTCCAGAAATAGATATACACATAAAGAAAACTCACTTTTTCCACCAATGATGGATATCCTTAAGCAAAATAATAATAATTATTATTTTGATTCACACTTTGGAACATATATAAAAATTAACTCAGAATGGGTCACAGACTTAAGTGGAAAAGCTAAATCTACAAAATATCTAGGAGAAAATCTCTGTGACCTTTGATTAGGCAAAGATTTATTGGATACAATACCAAAAGCATGATCCAAAAAAGAACAAATTAGTACAATGGACTTCATCAAAATTAAAATCTGCTGTTCAAGAACATGGTTAAGAGAATAAAAAGATAAATCACAGACTGCTAGAAAATCCATCCAGTTTGTATGTATCATAAAAGAACTGTGTCCAGAATATATACTGTACTTTTAAAACTCAAAAAAACAATTTAAGAACCCAATTTCAAAAGAGAAAATAATTTGAACAGACCTTTCACCAAAGAAAATATACTGCCACTAAATAATCATATGAAAAGATCCAACAATATTAGTCAATGAGGACACGCGAATTAAAACCACAGTGAAACACTACTACACACCTATTACAATTGTTAAAATTAAAACTATCATCCATATCTTATGCTGTCAGGGATGTGTAGGAATTAGAACTCTTATACACTACTTACACTGCCAGTGGGAATTTAAAATGGTACAACCGCTTTGGAAAACAGTGAGGCAATTTCTTAAGACACACACCTAACCATATAAACCACTCATTCCACTCCTAAATATGTAACTAAGTGAAAAGAAGGCATATATTCATACAAAGACTTGTGTACAAATGTTCACAGCAGCTTTATTTGTAATAGTCTCACACTGGGTGTGGTAGCTTATATTTGTAATCCCAGCACATTGGAAGGCCAAGGCGGGAGGCTTACTTGAGAATAGGAGTTCAAGACCAGTCTGGGCAACACAGTGAGACCCTCGTCTCTACAAAAAAGTTAAAAATTAGCTGGATGCAGGGGTATGTGCTTGGGGGGCTGAGACTAGAGGATTACTTGAGCCCAGGCTACTGTGAGCTATGATCGTGACACTGCTCTCCAGCCTGAGTGACAGCCTGAATAAGTAAATAAATAATAGCCTCAAACTGGAAACAACTCAAATGACCATTAACAGGTGAATGGATAAACAAATTGTGGCATGCATACAATGAAATATGCTATGGTTTGACTCTGTATCCCCACCCAAATCTGATGTCGAATTTTAATTTGCAATGTTGTAGGAGAGACCTGGTGGGAGGTGACTGGATCATGGGGCAGATTTCTCGCCTTGCTGTTCTGGTGATAGTTCTCATGAGATCTAGTTGTTTAGAAGTGTGTAACACTTCCCCCTTTGCTCTCTCTCTCCTGCTGACCATGTGAAGAAGGTACTTGCTTCCCCTTTGCCTTCCGCCATAACTGTAAGTTTCCTGAGGCCTCCCAGTCATGCAGAACTGTGAGTCAATTAAACCTCTTTTCTTTAAAAATTACCCAGTCTCATTTAGTTCTTTGTAGCAGTGTGAGAACCGACTAGTACAGAAAATACTACTTAGCAATAAAAAGGAATGGACTATCGATACCTGAAACAACATGGATGAATCATAACATAATTATTTTGCATTTAAAAAGCCAGACCAAAAGAATAAAACAAAAAGTATACACTGTATGATTCCATGTGTATAAAATTCCAAAAAAAATCCCAACTATTCATGGTGGCAAAAAGCAGACTGTTGGTTGCCTGGGGATTGAGATGGGAGGCAAGGAAAGTGGAAGGAAGGATTGGGAAGGAGAGATAACATAGGGGCATGAGGAAGCTTTTGGGGAGATATGTGCATTTTCTTATTAATGGGCATATGTATATATCAAACTGAATTAAACTGTACACTTAAATATGTGCAGTTTATTGAATGTCAAATATATTTGACATTTATACACCTCAATAGAGCTACTTTTTAAGAATATGAAGTAAGGAAGGATGGGCATGAGCAATGAGATATTACTTAATTGGTACAAAGTACACTATTAGGGTGATGGTGACCTTGAAACCTAGACTTCAGTACTAAACAATATATCTTTTTTTTTTTTTTTTTTGAGACGGAGTCTTGCTCTGTTGCCCAGGCTGGAGTGCAGTGGCATGATCTCGGCTCACTGCAACCTCTGCCTCCTGAGTTCAAGCGATTCTCCTGCCTCAGCCTCCCCAGTAGCTGGGATTACAGGCACCCACCACCACACCCAAGTAATTTTTGTGTTTTTAGTAGACATGGGATTTCACCATGTTGGCCAGTTTGGTTTTGAACTCTTCATCTCAGGTGATCCACTGGCCTCAGCTTCCCATAGTGCTAGGATTACCGGGCCCGGCTAACAATATATTCTTATATGGCAATTGCACTTGTACCTCCTAAATGTATACAATTTAAAAAAATAAAACAGTCAAATTGTCACAAAATAAATTATTAAAGTGTGGAGTGTTTCACTTTCCCATGCTTTTTTCATTACAACAATACAGTGAGCTACATATCATGATTATTTTTATCATATTATTGTTTTACATTATTATTGTTCCCATATAATACATGATAAAACTGAGGCTCAACATATTACTTTGCCTAATGTCAGATAACCTTTGGCAACAAACATGATATGGAATTCCTTAAAAGCAAATAAAATAAAAGACCTCATTTCATTACATTGGTCCTCAAGCATTTCCATCCTGCTTTATCCCCCTCCCCTCTCATATCCCTAAGCATCTCTCACTCAATTTAAGAGTGCCCATCACTCCCAATTCCCAGTCCCCCAAAAAATGTGAGGTAACACCTCACTCTGCCCTGTCCAATGCAGTAGCCTCTAGCCATCTGTGCTACTGAGCAATAGAAATGTGGCTCATCCAAAATGAGAAATGGTACAAGATACAGCCCAGTTTCTGAAGATGTGAATAGCTCATTAATAATTTTTACATTGGCCGGGTGCAGTGGCTCCCACCTGTAATCCCAACACTTTGGGAGGCCAAGGCAGGTGGATTGCCTGAGTTCGAAACTAGCCTGGCCAACATGGTGAAACGCCATCTCTATTAAAAGTACAAAAAAAGAGCTGGGCGTGGTGATGAATGCCTGTATTCCCAGCTACTTGTGAGGCTGAGGCAAGAGAATCGCTTGAATCTGAGAGGCAGAGGTTGCAGTGAGCCAAGATTGTGCCACTGCATTCCAGCCTGGGTAACAGAGCAAGACTCCATCTCAATAAATAAATAAATAAAAATATTTTTACATTGATTTTATGTTGAAATAATATTTTGCATATACTATGTTCAATAAAATATATTATCAAATTAATTTTATTTGCTTATTTTTACTTTTTCAATGTAATTCCTAGAAAATTTTAAATTATACATGTGTCTTGAATTATATTTCTGTTGGAAAGCACTGATTTAAATCCTACTGGGGAAAGCAATGTTATGTTTTTTTGTTATGACAACTTCGGAAAATCATTAACTTGTGTTATAATCATGGTGCTCTATAGCTTTGGCTTTGTAAGAGGGTGGAAGGCTCTAGGTAGGGTGCCATAGATAGAATCTTGTGGTGATAGTTGAACAAAAATTGGCCTTGGCAGGGTAGCAGATGGTGATTAGGAAAGAAAAAGAGTGTAGTTGATCATGAACTCATAGTAGAGTGGTAGAAAAGCTTTGATCCCAACTCTAAGATCAGTTTTGTAAGTCAAACCAGTTCTTGTGCCTTAGCGTACAAATGTATTTTGGGGTACAATGCTAGTGTTGTGATTTGTCACGCTCCTGTGGCTGTTTGTGGCAGTCATGTAAGATGGAGCCAGCCCAGAGTTGTCTGGACCCAATCAGCTGCTTATCTGTGCAACTATTACCAAAGCAAGATTTGGAGCAGCAGCTGCAGCTTTTGACTCTATGGATTAAAATCTCAATCTCCCCAAAGCCTTGCCTCATGCCAAACTCCTGTGCACCATAGTGCTGTCTCTTCTGTTCTTATTTATCAGTCAGCTAGAGTTCTGCCACATTGTTTGAAATTGGTGAGTATCAACGAATCTTGGAAGCTTTCCTTGGGCCCACTGTGCTAACTCTTCACCATAAGATAGGTAGGGGCATCAGTACCTATTGTACTGACAAAATTGCTGCGTTTCAGTACATGGTAGGTAGTGTTACATTTTCATCATTTATATTAAATCCAGCTCATGTAAAATACTGTTGAAATTGCAAAGCAAAACAAATGTCACAAAAGGCAGAGCCAAGTCTTGCAGTTCAATTGTGCTCTCCCAGACTCTTCCCTCTGCAATGTCTTGGGCTACCATGTGAACCACTTCCCTAGGTGTAATCTTTCCATCTTGATGGATATCTTCCTGTTGGAGCTGTTAACTAGTCAATATATAACATCTCTTTTTATCATCTTCTGAATTTGGAATCAATGGAAAGACAGATGCAGGAGTCAGACAGATGGTGAGAGAATGTGGCTTTTGATTAGAGGCCCAGAAATCTCCCTAATACTTCACTCATCAGTGAAACACTCTCCCAGTCACCAACAGAGCTGGACAGCAAAGGTCTACTCCATTTCAGGAACAAGAGAATCAGAGCCCCCATGTCCTGTGGCATCCTCCAAAGACAAAGGAGTCCGAAAAGGCAGTGAACATGCTCATAAATGCCAATCAAACTCAAACCAAATTAGCCTGCAGGAGTAAGGCATAGGGAAAAGGTAGGTTACCCTGGCAGAAGTCCCTCTGCATGACAACATTAGGCCAGGGAAATGGATATTCTTTCTGACCTCTGCACCTATATAAATGCATTCATCTGCATGTTCATGATGGGTTTTTATAAACACATTTGTCAGGGTTTGGCATGTAGACCTATAAAATGTACTTTTCTGGATCCAAGTTCTATTCATTCACTCATTCCAAAAATATTTGGCCAGTGCCTGTTATAGGCTAGGCACAGGTCTAGGTGCTACTAGGTGAAGAAACAGACAAAAACCCTGCCTTCATGGAGATTATATTTTTAGCAGAGAAGACTAAAAAAATAAATAAGCAAATAAGTAAAGCATATGGTACTACAGATGGTGAAAAGTGCTATTGAGAAAAAGGAAGCAAACAAGGGGTGAGTGTGGAAGTTGTGATATCAAACAAAGTAACTAGGGAAGCCTCTCTGGGAAGGTAACATTAGAAGAAAGGCCAAACAGAGGTAGGAGAAGCAGCCCTGCAGATATTTGGGGAAAAAGTGCATCAAGCAGAGTGAACAGCAAGTGCAAAGGCCCTGAGGAAGGATGCTTGTTATGCTGGAGAACATGCAGAGTCTAAAGTGGCTGGAACAGAATGAGTGAGTGAAGTTCACATGTCATCTTGTCTTCAGGGTTATGACACGTTCATGTCATGATACTCCTGCCTTTTTTGTTTGTGTTTTAAAATTCAGATTCAGAAGTTTTACTGCAACTCTGGTGCTTACAGCTATCATGTTCCTCTATACACACAAACCATATGCACATCCATTTCAGTAGTTCTGAGCCTGCCTCACCTTTGCTCAGAGCCTGAAAACTCCTGGTGGGAACAGCATCTCTCTTCATTACATTTCTCTGAATTCATCAGGCACCCAGCAAATGCCATTCAGAAAGCAAATTCTGAATATGTGTGTGGTGAAGGAAACTTCTAGACTATTGCCTCAAGGATTTTCATGAAAAACTTGCCCCAGTGTATGAGTTTTCCCAGCAGCAGTGGCTTCATTGGGAATATGTGGCTGACCACTGGAATATTTAGTTCATACTTAGCACAGCCTTCTCCATCTTAGCTTGGGCTGCTGTAAAAAATGTCTATAGAATGGTTGGCTTAAACAACAAACATCTTTTTTTCACAGTTCTGGAGGCTGGGAAGTCCAAGAGTAAGGTGTGGATAGATCTGATGTCTGGTAAGAGCTCAGCCCACTTCTTGGTTTGCAAATGGCTATCTTCTCATCGTATCTTCATATAGCAGAGAACAGAGAGAAAGAACCTGTGTCTCTTCTTCTTTATATAAGGGCATTAATTCCATTCCTGAGTGCTCTACCTTCCTGACCTCGTTACCTCACAAAAGCCCCACCTCCCAATGCCATCACATTGGGGATTAGCCTTCAACACATGAATTTTGAGGTGATACAAACATTTAGTCCAAAGTACCCACCTTTTTCCAATGTAGCTGCTGGCATTTGTATACATTAGTGTCCACACCACCTACCGCCCACTCCACCCCACCATTTATTTATTGGTTTCACACTATTTATTGAGGGTGTATTATAGGCTCTCAATGAATCAAATAGACTCCTGCCCTTGGGAGCTTATATTCAAAAGGATAACACCTTCTTTGAAGGCGGGACGCTGTGTTAGTCACCATTATTCCCACGGCCCATAGCACAGTGCTTTCTTTGCCTAACATGCTCTATAAAAATATGCAAATCTTGAGACAAGTCACAAAGCAGAATTTTGTGGAACCAAAAATAAATGTGCTCATCTCTTTTATTCTTTAAATGGCTCATACAGACTAATTGGAATGGAGATGTGTATTTAACTCAATGCCTTCCTCTAAAACATACTCAAGGTCCATTTATTTCCAAGATGGCATTTTGACCTGTGATAACTAAAGTCCCATATTGCAAAAAAAAAAAAAAAATACTGTGGCAAGATGCTAGATTGGTCTAATTTTCTCCCTGCATTGCAAATCTTTAAAGCTACTGGGAGTGGGAGTGTAAGATGGCTGACCATTTAACGTGACTGTTTAATAAATTTCATTCCTAGTAAGCCATAGTCCTGAACCCCTCAAAGTATCAGTATATCAAAATCTTCTACAATGTTATCAAGAAGAAGAAAATAAATTTTGAAAATTTTCCTAAAGTGCTTGAATTAATATTATCTTTCTGTGGTCTAGGAAATTCTGCTAACAGCCCTGCTGCTTTTCCCTTAAGGTTACAGTGAGACGAAGCATGTGGCACGCAGCTTCCATTTGTAGATCAACGGTGAAGGAGACAGATTTGTAGTTTTTATCAGCATTAGCAGGGCAAAGCGCATTTGTTCACAGGTGTTAGGAGTCACCACTTGAATGAAAAGCTGGGCAGGGAAATTGTATTTGTCTAGTGAAAATGTAACTGAAGCATAAACACAGCCCACACCTTTTCAGTGTGGCATTATACAGTCTGCACTGCTGTTAACTCACATTGAAAAAATCTTGGCATTTTCTTCCCTTGAATTCATTCCTTAAATTGAATTAGCGCATTTTAAATCCTTATGATTATCATTATTGACGGAATGATAGCATTTGAGTGATAACATTTTCATTGTTAATTGAGTGCTGAGAATGGGCGATGACATAGTTATTCTGATTTTCAAAAACTAGAAAATGGAACACGTGAACAGTGGCATATGAAGCTCTTTGACAGACCTAGGGTGAGGACTCAAGGCATGTCATTCCAAAATCTTTGTTTAGTTCCTTAGGAAATAGCATCTCCTGAGTTTTGTCCTGTTGATTGTTTGGCAGGTCCCTTAGGAGATTAAATTTGCTGAAGAAAGGCAGCCAGGAGCAGGGTTAACAGTAGAAATTGTCATTTTTCGAATCCACTGGCCTTGTAACATGGGAGAAATCTCCACTCCACCTTACATACACCCTTTTCTTGTAATTTGTTGGAAAATTTATCTTAAAATTTGGCATCAAATTCAACTGATTGTTTGACCTACTGACTTTTAAGAACAGCACACTTTTATCAGATGTTTTGTTAGACACTGTCAGATAATCCAAAATACTTCCATTGGTTTGCAGGCTTCTCTAGAAGACGGGAGTATGTTCTAATGTGCCACAACTTTTTTTTTTTTTTTTTAGAAAAGCATATGAGAAAATACAATACTTGGAAAATAAGTAAAATGGGTGAACATAAAATTTATTATATCCCCTAACAATGAAGAGATGTGGCATGAACACGCTCACCTCTGCCCATTGTGCCTATTGTGCTGTAGGTATTGCCACATATGGTGCCTGGTGTCACCCACTGTTCTCATTCCCTCTTCCCTCTCAGAGAGGGACCAGACCCCATCAGCATCTCTAGGGAGGATAATAATAATGATATCAAGTTACCAGATTTTGATATGTGAAAAATGAATTAGGTAGCACTTTCCTAGCCATGGGAGTATATGCAAACAATGTTATTGAGCAAATATTATGAATTAATTTAATATAATCATTACAGTAGAGAAATATTCTCCATCATTTCAATTGTCATTCAGTTGTCACCAGGAGAACAAGTATCACCGAACAAATACAATTTTTCATCGGGATCAAGTCTGATTATCGGTTTATTTTAATCTAGTTGTTTTGTTTTGTTTTGCCTGGAAAAATGTTTACCCTGCTTAAGTTATAGATATTACCTGCTTAAGTTATAGATATTGTTTGAAGTGAAATTTCTACCTTTATCTGCCCCAAACTTTGGGTTGACCAAATAATTCCACAGATGAAAACATTGCTGAGTTATAAATCTATATTATTACTTTCACAAAAATCTAGACTGTGTCCAGGAAAAAATGACAATGGCACTTTGAAAGAAAGTAGATAGCTTCAAATTATGTCTGTGAGTTATGGTTCTGGGCTGTGAATTAGGCTCAGAACAGAGAAGAGAAGAAACATTTCTATTAATATTCCCAGAGTAGAAGAACAGAAAGGGGTAAAGGAGCAATCATAACATTTTCACACTCTCAAAAGTAATGGGATGAAGATGTTCCCAGTAACTTTAGACCAAATATGTAGACAAAGGAAGAAAGTGTGTGTTATTTTTTTCTCATCTTCTCTCATCTCCTTGGGTAGAAATGTGTCGCTCAAGCAACTACTTATTCAAATAGTAAGTGCTTGAGGGTAATTATAGTTATTAAATCTCATACTGTATTAGGGATTGGAATAGGGAAGGACCCTAACTGCAGAAGCATAATCTCACATTTCAGAGCAGTGATTTTCAAACTTGAGCATTCATCAGAAACACCAGGAGGACTTGTTAAATAGATTGCTGGGCCTACCCCAGAGTTTCTGATCGGGAGGTTTGGGTGGGACCCAAGGATTTGCATTTCTAATAAGTTCACAGCTGATACTGACACAATTGGTCTGAGAACCACTTTTTGGGAACCACTGCTCTTGAAAGCAGCACAGCAGAAGTGAAAACAGGTTCAGCTGTGGCTCCTCCGATTCTTAGGTTATTTGCCTCCGTTGCCCCTATTTGCTCATGTGGAAAATTCAGAGTACTAATATCTGCCTCATCAGGCTTTGGAGTATGTGTGATTGTAGCCAAATCTGTATGTAAGTGTATGAAAAATGCATATGCCACTGGTATGATTTCCTTCATCAACTTGGAGTACTAATGCAAGTCCATCTTTTTTATGTTTCTAATTAATCATTCCTACCTCCACATGTCCAGTGTAGATAGATGTTCAATGTCTGCCTCTTGAGACCGCCTCCTTCCCCCAAAACATATATCTCAGCAGTTTACTCAGTTTGAAGAGCCAGTCCACCTTCCAACTCTAGAATAGAGACCCTGAGAGTCCAATCAGCCCACTGACCTTTATTTCTGCTCCACCACACAATGTCACCATTGAAAACTCAGCCACACCATCGGATGGAATTTTTCACCTGTACAATGCTCTTGACAGACCAAATGTCGTTACAGGCCACAGTGGTGCCCCAAACTTAGGATCCAAGATTGCAGCTCTTTGAGCTCACACTCATAGGCTGTTATTTCCCTAAAATGTGCCACTGTGCAGGGCAATTGGGTATGATGGGTTTTCAGTCTAGGCCACATGCTGTGCTAATGCCAGCACCCAGTGCTACCCAGCCCAACCTGCAGACCATGTTATGGTGCCAGGGTTACCAGTCTTGACTCCCCCTTTTCTTGAGATGAGTGCTCCTGTGTGACTTAGGGTGCCCATTCTGCAATCCCAGTTCTCCTCAACAGGACCCCAGTGAGGTATTCCAGCTGTCCTCACTGGGTCTGTGGTTGTACATCTGAAATCTTCTAATAACCTGAAAAGGGAAAGGGGCTGGAATCTCAATTGTTTTATTTCAAGATCGGTCCTCAATGCTTATGTCAGCTTAACGGCCTGCCTTTAGTGATTTTGCCAACCATCCCCACTTCTTCCCATTCCCCTGGCTCCTACTGGAAAAGTCCCAGCAAGTAGGAGGCTGTCCCTAACTAGTAGCCATTACAATGACCACCAACCTTCTTATAGCTCCACTCTGCTTTCCCAGGTGATGGCATGGGGCTCCTGCAACTGAGAATACTGCTGATCCTTTACAGAGGTGGGTTTTTCGTCTATCCATTACTTGAGATGTGGAGGTTTTTCTTGTCCCCTTTCTTAGTGAGATCCGGTCTTGCCACACAGCCATTTTGCTTGCCATCCAGAATCCCTGCAATATTTCACTCTTTGAAACTGGGTGGGCAATGCCCTAAAAGCAAAGATCCTCTTTGTCATCTCTGTTAAAAGCTGAACCAGAACCAGTTCCAAGCAGGCCTCTAGCACTCCCTCCTTTCTTAACCCTTCCTTAACTTTCCAATAGAAGGCACAGCAAGGCTCATCTCACCCCCACCAAAGGAAGAAAAAAGAGGAAGATGAGGAAAGGAAGGAAACTTGCCCCCACCCCGACCAAAAGCTTCCTAGTGTGTGACCTTGACACACAACGGAGCAATTTCTCCAAGGATTCTGGGGTGGGGGTGGAAGCATGGCAGAAAAAGGGAAGAATCTGCTTTTTTAAAAAAACCCAAAAAACTGATGAAGTGGCAGAGTTAAAACTTTCCCTCAACATTTGTGTGCAGAATCTATATCTAGTGCTTTTAAAAATCATTGTTAAGATATAGCAAAATAATAATTACCCAGTCATTCAATAAAAATGTGTCCAATGCTTGTTCTGAGCAAGGACTGTTCCATATGCCAGTGACGGTTATGGGAAAAATGGCACAAGGAGGGTCAAGTAGAGAGGGTCATCAAAGACATGACATTGATGACTTGAGGATCTGTCACAGCAGTTCACGGTTCTGAATGATGAGCCGCATAGGAGGACCGTACAGCTATTCAACCCAAGCTCGGAGAAATTGTTTTCTCCTCAGGAGGAATTGTTCCCCTGCTGTGCCATGATCTCCTGGCCTCCTGACAGTGAGACATGCTCTCTGTGGTGTTTCTCTCTGCTCATACGGACAGTAAGCATCTATTCTATATACTCTGTGTACATGTTTCCCCTTGGGGTTGATAGCAGCTCTCTTCTAAATGGGTTAACCAGCAGCAGAGATGCAGCCTGTGGTTTTGAAATAGAGTCATGTTTACTATTAGTTTATGGACAATGGTGAGGACTTAGTGTCTGCCTATTCCACCTGTTATTAACTATTTTAATAATCTCTCCTAGAAGTATGCACCGAAATATATTCTGGGTTTGATAGTTCTATATTTCAGATCATATATGGCACTCTTCAAAATAGAGTGAGTGCAATAAATAATAATAATAATACCTCACTTAATTCTTAAGTAACAATTCATAATTTATAAAACTGGTATGAATACATGAGCTCTTTATAACAACTCTATGAAGCAAATAAAATGGTCTTCATCGTTATGGATAAACTGTACCGCTGAGAAGTTCAGAGGTTTGCCTAGATCTCAACCAGAGTGACTGATTACTAAGGGACATTTGGCAACATCTGGGGGCATTTTTGGTTGTCTCAACTTGAGGGGCACAGAGGGTGGCTACAGGCATTTAGTGGGTAGAAGCCAGGGATGCTGTTAAACATACGATATGTAATGACCAGGATAGACTTCCACATCAAAGAATTTTCCAGCCTGAAATATTAATAGTGCCAAGAATAAGAAAAGCTGCTCTAGGATCACAAAGCTGGTAAAATCTGAACCCAGGTCTATTATTCTAAATCCAGTATTTTTTTCTATGTCCCCCAACTGTAAAGCTTTCATCTTGAATTGAATGGGGAAGCATTGTCTATTACATTTTACATTATGTTCATTTTGGTTTCCCCTTTTCCTGAGCTCTGCGGAAGGGGTGGAAATTTTGCCTTTAGTAGACAATGAAATGTTGCTATAATATAAAATCGTTCCTAGTGATTCTGGAAAATCTTTCAGCATAATTTCCACCTCTTTGCAACTTTATCCAACTCTCCTGTATCTGCAATTACAACTTTTTGGACTACAAAGGGCGATAAATTTTACTGTGTTTCCCAATTCTAAGACTGAGATAGACAACATCTAGAACCATGTAAGAGAGATGGGAAACAGGAGTAAATGATTGATTAACATGTGTGTATATTCTCAGTTATTGATGGTAATGGCCTGTGGATGTAATGTGAACTTGCCAACACTGCTGATAATCCAAAAGTCATTTTTATTGAGATTTGGAATACGAAACATTTTTTAAAAGGAGAGTCATCTATCTAATAATCACTTTAATTTTGAGGTAAGCTACTATAGCAGTTATTTTTAATTCCCTAAATACACATCACTGTGAGGCAGGAGAGGCATCCAAGAATGTGCTAGTCAGTGGGGGATGCCAACAAAGATTAAAAATTGGAACAAGAATAGTAAAGGAATGGCTAAAAAAGCTGTGGTACAGGCATCTCCTAGCCAAGGGCAGGAGAGTTGAGGGCATGGATACCAGAGCCAGACAGGCTGGGTTCTGACCCTGACAGCTTACTAATGTTATGATCTTGAGCAAGTTACTTCATATCTCTCTGCCTCAGTTTCCTCAACTACAAAATGGGAGTGTATATAATACCTACCATATAGGGTGGTGCTGAGAACTAAATGTATCTTAAAATGTGCCTGGCACATAATAAGTGTGATAGTGCTATATATTTTCTATATTTTGTAGGCATTAACATGAATCCGGCAAACCTATGTATAGTGATGTGAAAACATGGCATGACACTCCCGTTAAGTGAGAAAAAGAAAAAGAAAGGAAAGAAAATCACAGAGCCATAATTATCACACTGGCGCATTTATATTTTAAAAATCCCTAATGACTAGATAGGAGAGTTATAGGTTGCACAGTGAGGAAGAACTTAAACCGTTTTTATTCCATGAGAGAAGTTTACAATCACTTTCTGGTTTGGGAGTAGGTGAATATTTGTCACCTTGAAGCAGACATTCTTTTTTTCTTTTTCAAGACAGAGTCTCACTCTGATGACCAGACTGGAGTGCAGTGGCGTGATCTCGGCTCACTGCAAACTCTGCCTGCCGGTTTAAGAGATTCTCCTGCCTCAGCCTCCCAAGTAGTTGGGATTATAGGTGCCCGCCACCACACCCAGCCAATTTTTGTATTTTTAGTAGAGACAGGGTTTCACCGTGTTGATCAGGCTGGCTTTAAACTCGACCTCAAGTGATCTGCCCGCCTTGGCCTCCCAAAGTGCTGGGACTACAAGCGTGAGCCACCGCACCTGGCTTGAATCAGACTTTCCTTTACTTTTTTTTTAAAATCAGTTACGGAATGTAAAATTAGAAGCCCAGTTGGGCCCCAAGGAAAGGGCATAGAAAGACCTTTTAAGTTCCTTCAAAGGCCACCTCTCCCAAGATCCTTTGGAATGCGAAGCTGGTCACTTAGGACGAGGTGGGCAAATGGTGCAGGGGTTCAAGGAGCCCTCTGGAAGGACAGTTATCTTATTGGTTACTATATAATACTCCACTGTAGATTATACAATTTATCTACGCAATCGTCCCTCAAATTTAGGTTTTCCAAGTTTTGGCTATTATGAGCACAGCTACTTTGAACATTCTATATATGTATTTTTGTGGATACAGCACTTATTTCTTTTGAGTGTGTAATGTGGTTAGAACCTGTCTACTGTATTAACATGGTCATGTCTGGGGTCTATTGGCAAGAATATACAGGCATTTCTCTGTATCTGAGGGTGATTTGTTCTGGGCCTTCCTGCAGATACCAGACTCCACAGATGGTCAAGTCCCTGATATAAAATGGCATAGTATCTGCATATAGCCAGTGCCACCGCCTACATACTTTATTTATTTATTTATTCTAACTTTTTTCTATTTATTTATTTATTTTTTATTATACTTTAAGTTCTAGGGTACATGTGCATAAC
>NW_012111808.1:2918549-2932095 GCF_000951035.1 Colobus angolensis palliatus | reverse complement strand
ACCCTCAGCTATTTGTCTGTTGGAGATTGCTTGAGGTCCACTCCAGACCCTGTTTGCCTGGGTGTCAGCAGCAGAGGCTGCAGAAGATAGAATACTGCTGAACAGCAAGTGTACCTGTCTGATTCTTGCTTTGGAAGCTTCCTCTTAGGGGTGTACTCCACCATGTGATGTGTGGGGTGTCAGTCTGCCCCTAGTGGAGGATGTCTCCCATTTAGGCTACTCAGGGGTCAGGGACCCACTTGAACAGGCAGTCTGTCCGTTCTCAGATCTCAACCTCTGTGTTACGAGATCCACTGCTCTCTTCAAAGCTGTCCGACAGAGTCGTTTGTGTCTGCAGAGGTTTCTGCTGCTTTTTTGTTGTTATTGTTGTTGTTTAGCTGTGCCCTGTTCCCAGAGGTGGAGTCTACAGAGACTGGCAGGCCTCCTTGAGCTGCTGTGAGCTCCACCCAGTTCCCAGGGCTTTGTTTACGTAGTTAAGCCTCAGCAATGGTGGGCGCTCCTCCCCCAGCCTCACTGCTGCCTTGCAGTTAGATCGCAGAATACTGTGCTAGCAATGAGGAAGGCTCCGTGGGTGTGGGACCCTCCCGGCCAGGTGTGGGATATGATCTCCTGGTGTGCTGGTTTGCTTACAGTGCAGTATTGGGGTGGGAGTTACCCGCTTTTCCAGGTGTTGTGTGTCTCAGTTCCCCTGACTAGGAAAAGGGCTTCCCTTCCTCCTTGCGCTTCCCAGATGAGGCGATGCCTCGCCCTGCTTCAGCTCTGGCTGGTCAGGCTGCAACAGCTGACCACCACCGATTGTCCGGCACTCCGTAGTGAGATAAACCCAGTACCTCAGTTGAAAATGGAGAAATCACCTGTCTTTTGTGTCGCTTGCGCTGGGAGCTGGAGACTAGAGCTGTTCCTATTTGGCCATCTTGCCGTATGTCCTCCATATACTTTAAATCATCTCCAGATTACTAGTAATACCTAATGCAATGTAAATTCTTTGTAAATACTTGTTACCCTCTATTGTGTAGGAAATAATGGCCAAAAAGTAGTCTTATATGTTCAATACAGAATTTTTTTGAATACAGTATTGTTGAACTGTGGCTGGTTGAATCCACAGACGTGAAACCCACAAATATGGACAGTCAACTACACTCCAATGGTCCCAAAGAGGAATGCCACCAGAGGGTAGAAGAACCTATCTGGGTGGCAAAGCCTGGATACTGTGGCCTAGGAGTACATGAGGGCGACCACTTCTGGTCCAGGTATAGCTGAGGTGGGAAGTCCATTTGGACAACCTTCCTTCACCCAGAGGTCACACCTGTGAGAATGGACAAAGTGGATAATATTGGAGTCCATATGTATGGCTCCACCGTCCCTGTGCAGAACACAATATTAGACATTGGAACAATGAAGCTCTCTAGGAGAGTACTGACCCTTTAGAGGTTTAGAGTCTAATTGAGGAGGCAGCAGCGATATATAAGTCTATAGATTATAATAGTTTATATTAGAAGCAATGTGTTCATCTCATACATTGCTGGTATGATTGCAAATTGGTAAAGCCACTTTGGAAAACAGTTTGGTGGTGTCTCCTAAAACTAAAATGTGCTATCTGTGACCTAGCAATTCTAGGCATATAATAGGTGTATCCTAGGTACACACTCAAAAGGAACAAGTACTGTATCCACAAAAATACATATATAGAATGTTAAAGGCAGCTCTACTCATAGTAGCCAAAACTTGAAAAACCAAAATTTTGGGTAAAATAGAGTAGATAAATTGTTGTATATTTACAATGGAGTATCACAGAACAATAAAAAGCAAAACAACCTTCTCCTACAGGCAACCACATGGACAAATCTCACAGATACGATGAGTGACAGAAGCCAGATGCACTTGAATATACACTGGATAATATATTCCACTGGATGATGTTCCAAGTTCAAGAACAGATGAAACTAATCAGTGGCAACAGAAGTCCAATGGGATGGGTATTGACTATGAAGGAGAAGGAAGAAGCCTTCCGGGTTGTTGGAAATATTTAATATCTTGATCTGGATAGTGGTTACACTGATGTATATATACATACAAATTTATTGAGCTGTACAGTTTTTCACTTTTTATCATACATATATTGTACCACAGTTTTTTGTTTTGCGATAGAGTCTCACTCTGTCACCCAGGCTGGAGTGCAGTGGCACGATCTCGGCTCACTGCAACCCCCGCCTCCCGGGTTCAAGTGATTCTCCTGCTTGAGACTCCCTTGTAGCTGGGACTACAGGTGCCCAACACCACACCCAGCTAATTTTTGTATTTTTAGTAAACATGGAGTTTCAACATGTTGGCCAGGCTGGTCTTGAACTCCTGGCCTCAAGTGATCTGCCCACCTTGGCCTCCCAAAGTGCTGGGATTACAAGGCATAAGCCACTGCACCCGGCCTGCAGTTTTTTGTTTGTTTGTTTGTTTTTGTTTTGTTCTTTTTGTTAAGTTTTTGTGTTAAGTAAATGAGTTCAGAGCACTGACTGATGGTGGAAGGTCAAGAAGTCAGAGCAGACTTCAGAGGGGAGGGAAGAATTGAGGTGGATTTGATGGGAGGCTGGAACCTGCACAAGGCAACTGCAAGAGGGAGGTTGGATTGTGGAAGGAAATAGGTGAGAACAAATGCATTGTAGCACAGATGCCCAGAAAGCTGGGAAAATCTTCAACATTCATCTTCCCTCCCCACCAGCTGAGAAGCTTTGGGCATTATGTAGGATAGTCTTCACTCAGCTCCAAGTGTAGGCTTTGATAGATTTGAGCCTTAGGAACATAATTACTTAGGGATGAACGTAAACCAGTCATGACATGATTTGGGTAAAAGGCAAGTGTATTCCTAAAGTGGTCCAGTCTAACCTCAGCTGAGGCTTTAGTGTTAAGGTTCAGGGGGCACCAACAGCTATCTCCATCTAGAGGCAAACAGCAGAGTGTTTCCGTTTTTACTGGTAGCCATCTTGGTATCATGAAGGAGTTAGCCTGACCTGAAATTGGGCTGAGCTGAGAGAAAAGTAGAGAAACGAAGCTGGAGCTGTATTTGATGGCTCTAAACCTTTTTGGATTTGCAAGCCCTTTATCATTTAAGCCAGTTTGAATTGATTTTTCTATTGCTTCACAACCCTGATGGCTTTTCTGCTAACCTATACACATCATTTCTTGAATGAGTTTTCTCGTTTTCATGGCCATAACCACAGCACTATTTCAGAATCTCATAAGCAGTAGTTAAGTGAACTGCAGTAGCTTTCTAACTGGTCCCTGCCTTCAGTTTCTTCTTACCTTTATTCATCCTCCATGTTGCTTCCAGAATGTTCTGCTCAGGCATATCTTATAACTGCTGCCATGTGATCATCCTAATGGTTCCATGCATTGTGAAAAAATGCCAATGGTCCATGTATACTTATGTAACAAACCTGTGCGTTCTGCACGTGTATCCTAGAACTTAAAGTATAATAAAAAACCAGAAAATAGAAAAGAGGCCAATGGATCCAAATTTGCTGAGTTTTAACAGTTTAGTCCTTTGGTTCTTCTCACAAACCCTAACAAGATCCTTACTCTCTGGCCTTCCCAACTTTGCCAGAGTTAATGCTTCAGCCCAAGACATTCTTCTCTCTGTCAGCTTCATGGGAGTACCACTTTTCTTTCCAGATTCAACTCTAGTCTCATCTCTTCTAAGAAGGCTTCTAAGATCTCTCCAGCTGATAGCAAAGACTCCTTGCATTATAGTGTGATGGCATGATTTTACCTCTTGATAACTCTCTATATAGTTTGTCAGGGGTTTGGAGATCTATTTTTGTCTAGCCTACCCATTAGCATGTAAAGGCTGGGAGGTTAAGGGCCCCAGTTTTTCATCTTGAATGAATTCTTCATTGCCCCTTGCATAGTGCTTTTCATAGACAAACTGCTCAATGCCTTGTGTCCTCAATATCATGAGTCCTATGCTTAACTGACTGGAGCAAAGACTTCCTTTAGGGAAGGATACAGAAATAAAGTTGGAGAAGTTACGTGGGGGTGGGGTTGGAGGGCAGCTTTTGGAAGATTTTAAAAGCCAGATTAGATATATTAACTGCAATTATTTTATTGTACTTGCGAATAGGCAAAAGATTCTCTGTTTTCCAAAATGTCTTTTATTCTTTCTACATTGTTTACTCTTTTTAAACCTTTATTTATTTTATTTTATTTTATTTTATTTTATTTTTTTGAGAGAGAGACTTGCTCTGTCCCCTAGGCTGGAGTGCAGTGGTGCGATTTTGGCTCACTGCAACCTCCGCTTCCCAGGTTCAAGTGATTCTCCTGCCTTGGCCTCCCGTGTAGCTGGGATTGCAGGCACACACCACCACACTCAGCTAATTTTTGCATTTTTTTTTTTTAGTAAAGACAGGCTTTCACCAAGTTGACCAGGCTGGTCTCAAACTCCTGACCTCAGATGATCCACCCACCTCAGCCTTTTTAACCATCTCCTTTTCTTTGGGGGAGAGGGAAGGGGGAAAGTGGCTCTTGGGTTTGAAATATCAAGCAATTTGCTAAGAAATAGAACGCAAAGATGATTAGCTTTGTTTTCTCCTCTCCATGTGATCCCATAACAGGCTTCATGAATACCCTTGCTAGCAAAGCAGTGAGGCCCATTGCATTAGACTGTTCTCACATTGCTATAAGAAACTAGCTAAGGCTGGGTAATTTATGAAGAAAAGAGGTTTAATTGACTCACAGTTCACAGACTGTACAGGAAGCGTGGCTGGCGAGGCCTCAGGAAACTTACAATCATGGCAGACAAAGGGGAAGCAGACACATATTCACATGGTAGAGCAAGAGAGAGAGAGCGAAGCAGGAGGTCTACACACTTTTCAACAACCAGATCTCGTGAGAAGTCAGTCACCATTACGAGAACAGCAAGGGCAGTCCGCCCCCATGATTCAATCACCTCCTATCAGGCCCCTCCGCCAACACTGAGGATTACAATTTGACATGATATTTGGGTGGAGACACAGAGTCAGACCATATCACCCATCTACTTGAGCAGTGGCTGTAAACATTTTTTATGATAACCTAGTATGCATGTACTATACTGTATATTATATAACTGAAGCAAGACTTTTGTAAATCAGCAATACTCTTAATTGTTATGATGCATGTTAGTATTTTCTGTTATACAATTTCACTTCAAACAAACAAAAAACGAAAAGTTGATCTAAATCAATTTCATGACCATTAAAGAAATGTGTTCTTCTCAGGCACATCTGATCACTGCTGTCACATGCATGATTCTAAAGGTTCCATGCATTGTGAAAAACAGCTAATGGATCCAAACTTTCTGAGTTTTAACACTTGAGTCGACATATGAAAAATGTGGCATTAAAGCATATATATATATATCCTAATTACTGGGTTACAATTGTTGAATGAGCTAAGTGCTTTTGTCAGTATTTTATATTTAATCTGATATAATAATTTTATGACAGAGCATTATACCCTTTTAATAGATGAGAAAAGGGAGGCTTAGAGGTACAGGTCCAAGGTCACAGAGCTGCATATGGCAGAGCTGAGATTTAAACAAAAGTAGACCAAGCTTCTGCTTACAGCTCAGTGACATGTGCCATAGCTTTATGTGACAGCCAATGCAGAGAAGATTTGCATGTGCTGATTTTTTTTTTTTTTTTGAGATGGAGTCTTGTTCTGTCATCCAGACTGGAGTGCAGTGGCACCATCTCGGCTCACTGCAACCTCCACCTCCCCGGTTCAAGCTATTCTCCCGTCTCAGCCTCCTGAGTACCTGGGATAGGCATGTGCCATGTTTTTAGTAGGCACGGGGTTTCACCATGTTGGCGAGGCTAGTCACGAACTCCTGACCTCAAGTGATCCACCCACCTCGGCCTCTCAAAGTGCTGGGATTACAGGGACGAGCCACTGCGCCTGGCCTGTATGTGCTGATTTTTAAACTTTCAGCACACGCAAGGGAAAACAAGACCACGGAGGTACAGACAAAATGCTCTCTAGCCTACAAATTCATTTCTTCTCTGGATCTCTATTCTGGCCCTAGAAATCTGCAAGTCCTCCAAAAAAAAAATGACAAAACCCTTAAAATAGAACACTCAGGCTGCAACAGAAAAACAGTTTTATGATTAGGAGGAAACTTCTAGAAGGCTAGTACTAAATCTTTTTCAGTCTTCTTTTAATTACCAAAATTCCATGGACACTCAGAATGAAAGATTGTTAACATTTTATTTTTTTCCTTTTCCTTTTCCTAAAGTCCCAAACCATCTAAAAGCAGGCAAAATCTAAATTCTACTCTGTATGTGTCTAGGTCTATTAAGGAAGGTTTATTATCTTAAACATCAATCTGTTATGTATGACTTGATTTCCAAAATTGCTTAATTTTCTGGGTCATTCCTGGAGCAATACTTATGCACTATGCAGTGTGTTGGGTCTTAAGGATACAAAGACCTGCTCTTCACCTTTGAAGAGGGAACATGCACTGAAAACAGAGAACATAATAAACCAATAATTGTGCACAGTGGGACCCATGTAGAAATAATGGTAGAAGGTGTTGAGGAAAGACAGTGAATTGAATCATAATCCTGCCAAGGCAGAATTTTGATTTTTCCTACTTTTAGGTGTTTTGGGGGTTTGGGAAAGGAAAAGGGAAAAATGCATCTTTGACAATCTTTCATTCTTAGTGTCCATGAAGTTACATTAATTTAAATAAGACTCAAACGATTTAGTGGCAGCATCAGAGGAGGCTCCTTCTAATCATAAAACTGTTTTCTCTGTTGCAGTTTGACTGTTCTATTTTAAGGGTTTTGTCATTTTTTTTTTGGAGGACTTGCAGAGTGGGAGACTAGGGCAGGAATGGAGATCCAGAGAAGAAATGACGTTGTCAGCTAGAGAGTATTTTGTCTGTACCTGGGTGGTCCTGCCTTCCCTTGTGTGTGCTGCAAGTTTAAAGTCTGGCACATGCAGATCTTCCCTGCAATTGGCCATGACCTAAAGCCATGGCATATGTCACTGAGCTGTAAGGAGAAGCATGGTCTACCTATGTTTAAATCTCAGCTCTGCCGTATGCGGCTGCGTCAGTCTCCTCCTCTGTAAAATGTTAAAATGTTATAGTAGTTAAGCAGTATGATGACAGCACCTTGTATTGTATTAACAATAATGAAGACACGGTCCCCACGGCTTGGTAAAGTAAGGCAATTATCGTAGTTATATCTTTAGGGTCTAGAACTTAAGTGACAGGAGTCAGTAGCCTGCTGGAAATCAAACTCACCAGCAACATTTACTAACAATGAAATCAAGCTAAAATGAAATCCCAAGAAAAACCGATTTGAAAAAATGTAAAAGTTGTACCCTTCAGGGTAAAGTGTGCATCTTGAGGGTACAGACAGATTATTCATTCATTAATTTAACAAATACTTATTGAATACTTTATAAGTGCCAGGCACTGCAGTGGGTGTAGAGACATGGAGTGGACAAGATTCATGTACTCTGGCATTGTGGAGTCTACAGTCTGATGATGGGCAACGTAAAAGGAAATGCATTATTCCCTAAGCTAATTTTATGGCAGAGAATAACACGATCGAGTGCTTACTTTAGACAGAATAGTTAGGAAGGTCTAGTTAGGAGGAGGTGATGTTTGAGTTGAGACCAGAAGGATGGATGACGTGGAGTTAACCTTGTGAACAGTGACAGAAAGAATTAAGAGACCAGCATATGCAAAGGCCCCGGGGTGTGTAGAGGACTCTGTGTCTCATAAATCTCTGGACTTCTTTCACACAAACTGGCTGAAGCTCTCCCCATCCCTCTTGCCAGCTGCCTTCCTGACTCAGACTTGCAGTGTGAGTAGGGCTCCAGATTGAGGTCCTAGCTGGTTATACCCATTTGACATATCAACCTAAAAATATGCTGGGACAGTCTTCCCTTTCTACACATTTGCCATAGGCTGTATCTTGCTTACTGTGACTTAGCCATTCAATCAAGACTGCCCTTGACATTTATCTCATTCTGATTTTTTTTTCCCTACATTTTTGCCTCAGGTCCTGAGAGAATGGCTGCTGACACAAGGTAGATGCTCAAAAATTACTTGCTGCATCTTTGGATGAATTTCATTAGAGCATCAGACAGCTAATTTTTGTTGTTGTTTGTGGCTTTATTTGCTTGTTTATTTTAACATAGGTGGGACTCAGGGAGAACAAACTGGATGGAATTTGTAGGAGAATGGTAGGGCATTCTGGATTACCAGAGGGCTGCCTGGCTATGCCGCTCATTAACGACATGACCTTGGCCCAGTCATCCCACTTGAGCCTTGACATTCTCAACTACAAATGAGGGCTTTAGACCAAGTACCCTTGAACATATAATTTGTTTCTGTCTACGAATCCATGGGGTATAAATATTTGCCACTCGTTCCATACTACTGTGAAAGAAGCATTATCTTTAGGCATTAACTCAGCTCATGCAATAATGATGCCTTATATTTGACAGAAATTTGTCATTTACAAAGCACTTTCATTTACATTATCTCATTTGATTTTAACCAGTCATGTAAGGTATTTAAGGTAGTTAATTTTTTTTTTAATTTACATCTGACATAATGTGAAATTTGCCCAAGGTCACAAAGAGACAGAAAAGGGAATGAATGACACGTGACTGTGCTGTTCTGATTATAGGTGGCACAATGAATCAGATAGGATCTCTATCATGTGGGAGTGAAGCAAATTTTTTTAGTTTACTCCCTAGAATAGCGGTCACTACTTTAGAAAAAAATGTTAATGACAGTTTTGACAATGTTGAAAGGTAAAGAATCTTTTTTTGTATGAAGTTCTTTAGTAGTAAGGATCAGAAACATACTTAGGTCAACTCACCTGGGGAAGGGGAACATTGCAAGAATTAACAATCTCATGGACAGGGGATACTGCACTCCTCATAGTAACTGGGAAATAATCTCTAGGCGTTTCTTCCTAGGACTTAATTGTTTGTCTGCTTTTCTTGGAACTCCCAAGACTGCTCTCTCTTATCTGAAGAGCAGCTTCCTCTGCTTACTCATGGTTCTTGTTTCCCTATAACCATGGCTCTCACATGGCTTAGCTTGCTGGGACCAGGTCTGGCCCGCTGACTACAAGATGTGCCTGATCCATCACTCACCATAGGCTACGGTCAAGCTCTTCCTCTTTTTGTTCCTGGGGTCCAATCTGCTGGGGCTGGTGGGGATGGGGCAAGAAGGAGTCATGTGACACCCCCATCAAGTTCTACCTTGCTATGAACTGAATATTTGTGTCCCCTCCAAAATTCAGTTGAAACCCTACTTCCCAATGTGCTAGTATTAGGAGATGGAGTCTTTGGGAGATAACTAGGGTTAACTGAGATCATGAAGGGGGAGCCTCCATGATGGCATTAGTGTTCTCAAAAGAAGAGGAAGAAAGACCAAAGCTCGCTCTTTCTCCACCATGTGAGAATTCACTGAGAAGGTAATCATTTGCAAGCCAGGAAGAGAGCCCTCTCCAGAACTTCACCATGACGGCACCCTAATGTCAGACTTTGTAGCCTCCAGTGGTGTGAAAAACAAATGTCTGCTGTTGAAGTCATCCAGTCTATGGTATTTTGGCCAGTCTGAATTGACTAAGACAAACCTCTATATGAGGATTTATGAACAGGTTCCTAGGCAAGGAAGTTTGCAAATTGAAGAGACACCCCAAAACATACCTACTACCCCTCCTTTTTTATTTAAGTTTCACAGGATCATCTTGGTTCTCCTTTTCTTAGGTACCTCCAATCTTCTAAGTATAACTTATTCTCTGACAATTCTCTGACAGAATAAGTAGTTATTCTCTGACAATTAAGGAGAAACAAAAACAAAACCAAAAAAAAAAAAAAAAAAAGACAAAACACCCACATTTGTCCCTGAAATTTAAAATAAGAAGGGTGGTTCCATTGTTTTCTGATTGTAGGGTCAAAAAACGAACAAGCAACTAGACTAGCAATCAAATACCTTTAGATCCCAAACTTCATCCTATCACTGGTTTCTGGATGGATTATTTATTGCCCTTGAAATTCAGCGGAATGTGGCTGGGTGCAGTGGCTCACACTTGTAATTCCAGCACTTTGGGAGGCTGAGGTGTGTGGATCACCTGGGGTCAGCAGTTCGAGACCAGCCTGACCAACATGGAGAAATCCCGTCTCTACAAAAAATACAAAATTAGCCGAGCGGGGTGGCGCATGCCTGTAATCCCAGATACTTGGGAGGCTGAGGCAGGAGAATCACTTGAACCTGGGAGGCGGAGGTTGCAGTGAGCCAAGATTGCGCCATTGTACTCCAGCCTGGACAGCAAGAGTGACACTCTGTCTCAAAACAAAACAAAACAAAACAAAAAAAGAAATTCAGCGGAATGAGGAGTCTTAAAAACCTAAAAGCGAGAAGGGGTTTTATCTAATCTAACCTCTGGATTTTACAGCAAAAGACATTGACATAGGCCTTAGGTCACTAGAGTCAGTGGAATATTTCTCCTAACACAACGTTTGTGATCTTTTCATTACATCATCTAAGCAGAGCCTGTAGGGGTTAACTCTGAGAATTGGGGATGATGCTTGTGATAATGCAGTATAATGTCTAAATGTAAGATATGATTCTAAGACGGGAACACGGAATCGGGATGGAAGACAGGAATCTTCACCATGTATGAATGTACAGGAAACCACCAATAAATGCCTTTATTCTTGTTCTGTAAAAACTTACATGTAAATAGAAGATCCCTGAAATCGATCTGAACTCTGTTATTGCCACAAACTTTTATCAGAAAATGGAGATTAGGATGTTCCCACTGCCAGATGGTATAGGAATATGGTTGAATGTGGACTATGATCACAGACTGGTTTCAACGGTGGGCTCTGTCACTCAATATAGTTGTGTGACAGTTAGGCAAGTTTGTACCACTTAGAAAACTTCTTCCCTGGGTCAAGCTACCCAATTTTACTTGCTTCTGTTGCCCAATATACAAAATAGGGTAGCTACACACACTCCATAGGGTTATTCTTAGGCTTAAAGTAACCAATATTTGTGAAATTATAAGAACAGTGTTTGGCATATAATAAACATATTATATGTGTTACCTGTCATTATTGTTACTTGCTTTTCTGTTGCAAGGATTGAAAGCTATTCTTCTGGAGTAGGGAAATTTCCATTTACAATTCCATTGGCTAGGTTAGAGGTTTCAGTTGATTTAGTAACCAATTAGACATGAAAGGAATTATTTCTTTCGCGGTGGCTTCATCTTTATCTGTATCCGCTACAAAATTCATAAAGTGGGCATTATTTGCTTTTCACAGACCAGAAAACAGGCTAGAGAAGGTAACTGCTTGGCCAGAAATGGAAGTTGAGTCAGTTGTGGCTAATGGTACAAACTACACTTGAGTCTACAAAGCAACAGATGAAGGTCTTCTCCAAGTGAAGACTTTCTGGACTTGTAAAGTCCTCACACTTCCATGGACCTGTAAGAAGATAGGGTGGGGGAGTTGGAGGAGAGGACCTACATCCCTCTTTCAGCCTAGGACCAACTTGGCTCAGAGGCCTTTTCCCATGCCACCCAAGGCTCCCTGAGAAACAGGGTCGGCTTGCTGTGAGGAAGGTCGGCCCAGTCTTTCCCGAGCCTTCCTCAGGGAGAACTGGGGGGGTCTCACTTCCCTGCAGAAGTCTGTGGAGTTTAATTTGTAAATTTATGCCGAAACTACACTTTTGTGTCAAAGAGCAAGGACGGCCAAGAAGCGGCAACACGAATAAGAGCGCAGGGAAATGTGGCCTGCGAACGACCTCGGCCTCGGGAACTCCCGCAGCTCCGCCCCACGCGCGACGCCCACCCGAGGACCGCCACCCGCCTCCGCTCCTGAAGGAGGCGTGGTCGACGCGCACCGCCATCTTGGACGCCTTTCTAGGAGCTCTGTTTACCACTCTATGGTCGCCCGGCTCCCGCCCCGCCCCTTCCCAGTCATTGTCTGGAGGAGCAGCCGCGGCCGCAGCTCCTTCTCTTTATAAGCCCGCAGTTCCCGGATGTGAATGGATTACAATGTATCTTTCAGGGAAACCTATTATTATCAATGTGACTCCACGGGGGAGTCCATGGTGATGATGAGGAGGAGGAGGATGATGATGATGAGACACCTCTAAACTTGGAACAAGTTTAATACTTGAGAGAAGAAGAAAAAAATCACCAACAAGATTTGTTTGAGGAAAAATTATAACTATCCTGTGTTGATTTTTGTTTTTTATAAACAATAAGAAAAAGTTGTTGGATTTTTTTAATGATTTCTTTTTTGGGGGAGGGAATTTTGTTGCAGTTTTATGGTGGAAAATGCAAAAACCAGAGCCAGGTGCATAATCTTGTAATCTGTGGATATCCCTGGAGCAGGACTGAGTACCAGTTAAAATACTTTTTGGGGATACACATGTGAGATACTAAGTACTTGCAGAAGATTTTTGTCTATCTTTTTAAAGTCTCTTTCCTTGGAATATTGTGAGAATATTTGTGGCCATTTAAGGTAACGTTTCAATTTGCCGTCAGAGTAAACTGTTTGTAATTGAATTTAATTTTTAAAATGTCGATCCCGATGTTTTATTAAAACAAAAGGGACAACCTATTAAATAATTGCCAATGGGAAAAAGTGTGTGCATGCATTTTGTGTATGTACTCGCACATCTAGCAATACCAGGGTTTGTAGAATGTGTGTTTTTTTTTCCCAAACACACGTTAAAATAGCGTATGTTGCATATACCGGATAAAGCACGCTTGTTATTACGAAACGATAGAATTATGAAGCTTAAATTTTATCCTAAAAAGTGATGTGAAGAAGTATGTTTTAAGAGCATGCAGGGCCTATAATGGTAAATGTTGAATTAAAAACTTACAGTGTTGGCGAACAGGGACTTAGCGTGCCTAGGAACTCAAGTGCAAAAACAAAACAACATCCACCCCCAAAAATTGTCCTTTTTTTTTTTTTCGAAGTTTGCAGTTATACTATTCTATGATTTAAAAGGGAGGGGAAAGAAAGTGTGCAATTCAGATTTCGCCCCCAACGCAAAACTACCGAAACGAAAATCTCCCCAGGAAAATGTGGCTTGATTTATAGACGAAAAAGAAAAATATTGTTCCTCTTGGCAAAGTCTTTTTGCATCACGTGTATTTGCAGCCTAGTATAAACTTGCTTTGCCGTGTGTGGATGTGTGAGTGTGAGGGAACGAGAGTAAGAGAAAGAAAGAAGTGAAGGGATGTAAACTCGAATAAATTTCAAAGTGCCTCCGAGGGATGCAACGGGCAAAAACTGAACTGTTCAGGCTTCAGATTGTAACTGACGATCTGAGGAAAAATGAGGTGCTCCATGAATTTTCGTTTGTATTTTTTGGCGAGGCGGGGGAGGTGTTGAGATTTTTTTTTTTTTTTCCCTTGGGGTGGGTGCGAGGGGGATGCATCCTAGCCTGCCCGACCCGGAGCAAGTCGCGTCTCCCCGCCGGAGCCCCCCCACCCATTTCTTTGCTGAACTTGCAATTCCGTGC